>NC_007266.2:680000-912845 GCF_000002725.2 Leishmania major strain Friedlin | reverse complement strand
AACCCTAACCCTAACCCTAACCCTAACCCTAACCCTAACCCTAACCCTAACCCTAACCCTAACCCTAACCCTAACCCTAACCCTAACCCTAACCCTAACCCTAACCCTAACCCTAACCCTAACCCTAACCAGTACAGTAGCACACCCGTACACCAGTACAGTAGTACACCGTCACGCACCCGTCCAGGTGGAGAGGGTGTCGCTGTGCAAGGAATCAGTGGAGATATAAACCCTAACCCTAACCCTAACCCTAACCCTAACCCTAACCCTAACCAGTACAGTAGCACACCCGTACACCAGTACAGTAGTACACCGTCACGCACCCGTCCAGGTGGAGAGGGTGTCGCTGTGCAAGGAATCAGTGGAGATATAAACCCTAACCCTAACCCTAACCCTAACCCTAACCCTAACCCTAACCCTAACCCTAACCCTAACCCTAACCCTAACCCTAACCCTAACCCTAACCCTAACCCTAACCCTAACCCTAACCCTAACCCTAACCCTAACCCTAACCCTAACCCTAACCCTAACCCTAACCCTAACCCTAACCCTAACCCTAACCCTAACCCTAACCCTAACCCTAACCCTAACCCTAACCCTAACCCTAACCCTAACCCTAACCCTAACCCTAACCCTAACCCTAACCCTAACCCTAACCCTAACCCTAACCCTAACCCTAACCCTAACCCTAACCCTAACCCTAACCCTAACCAGTACAGTAGCACACCCGTACACCAGTACAGTAGTACACCGTCACGCACCCGTCCAGGTGGAGAGGGTGTCGCTGTGCAAGGAATCAGTGGAGATATAAACCCTAACCCTAACCCTAACCCTAACCCTAACCCTAACCCTAACCAGTACAGTAGCACACCCGTACACCAGTACAGTAGTACACCGTCACGCACCCGTCCAGGTGGAGAGGGTGTCGCTGTGCAAGGAATCAGTGGAGATATAAACCCTAACCCTAACCCTAACCCTAACCCTAACCCTAACCCTAACCAGTACAGTAGCACACCCGTACACCAGTACAGTAGTACACCGTCACGCACCCGTCCAGGTGGAGAGGGTGTCGCTGTGCAAGGAATCAGTGGAGATATAAACCCTAACCCTAACCCTAACCCTAACCCTAACCCTAACCCTAACCAGTACAGTAGCACACCCGTACACCAGTACAGTAGTACACCGTCACGCACCCGTCCAGGTGGAGAGGGTGTCGCTGTGCAAGGAATCAGTGGAGATATAAACCCTAACCCTAACCCTAACCCTAACCCTAACCCTAACCCTAACCCTAACCCTAACCCTAACCCTAACCCTAACCCTAACCGCGAAACAGCTGAGCGGGCCACAGGCAGCGCGCGCCGACGCAAACATCGTCGAAGATAGAGAAATCCAGCAGTCGTCCAAACAGCCACAAGATGGAGAGCGACTAGCGCGGTGGTGGAGCAGGTGCTCTTCTTCATGCTCAACCCGGTCGCAGAGGCAAGGCGCACAAGCACACACAACGTGACCGTAGCGTGTACACTTGGAGAGGGTGTCGCTCCAGATGAAATAAGCGGAAAGAAAGGTCTTTCCCATGCGCCCAGATGACGCGCAATGTTGAGGGCCGTCTTCGTATGCCTCCCTTTCCGTCTTCGCTGGAGCCAGGTGATCAGGGGCGAAGTTACGTCGTCTGCAGCGAAAGGTATGCGGAAAGCAGTAGTCGTCTACAGGCGCGACACCACTAGCGTTTCCAGTAGAACAGCGTCGAGTCTGCCAATAGTGTGCACTGCCCTCAAATCCACCAGAATCTTCACAGACACATCGCCATGGCACACAGTGCATCAACGCTGGGCGGACGCGAGGCAAGCCCGCGCCTCCTCAACCACGAAACCCTGTACTCAAGGTCGTCAAGGGCAGGGAAAGGGGTAGACATCGAGAAAAGCCTGCAGCTGTCCCCTGCCCGCTGAAGTCCGCCCTGCTGCTCGTGGTCCGTTCCGCACCCTTTCTCGGCACAAAAGCGCTGAGTCGTCTCTGCCTCCACTTTGGCAGGCGCAACCACAACTGCCATGGCAGCCCCAACGCGTATCTCTCGGAAGACGGCCATTGGGACCCCGCATCACGCTTTGAAGAGGCCAGTGCGCACGATACCATTCCCAGAGCACTCCCTTCTCTGTAGCACTCGGTCACTCAGCACGCATCGACTCCATTTCCCTCAGCGCTGCGTCCATGCTGCGCACAGCAACGACTGCCGCTGCGCAACAGCCACACAGCACGCGAACAACTAAACGGGAGAAAGCAGCGGATCCGAAACAGCTGTGTTGCAGTGTCTATGAGGTGCAGGGTATGGGAGAGCGCTACGTGGAGCACCTGGGAAGGAGGTGCACGCGCGCGGGACTTCTCACGGTGCAGCCTTTCCTAGTAGCTCACTGCGAGGCAACAGGGAGGCGTTACCGGAAAAAAGGCGGGAGCAGGAGAGAGCGGGGGCGGGGCACGAGAGGATCGAGCTCAAAGCAGTTGGTCCAGCGGAACAGGGGCGTAAGTACCGCATCAGATTCACAGTACTCTCCACCTACATTCCCGAGCAGAAGTTCAGGCGTACTCACAAAGGCACCTTCGCTGTGACGTACGCCACAACACGTCCACTGCCCTCGCTGAGGACACGATCCCATCCTCTCTGGGCGGCCTCGCTGATCCGTGTGTGGTGACGCTGCTCAGCCTCCCCCGAAGAGAAGGTGACCACCCTATGAAGAACGCAGTGGCGGGAAGGCACAGAGGACGGCCAAACCTCCTGCCGCATCGCTTGGCGCTGCGGTGATGGCTCAGGGCTGCAGTGCACGCTCCCGTTTACCTTGAGGCATGTCAGAAGGGGCCCTTTGAGGCAAGAACGAGGGTCCCCTCAGACACACGGCGGTCTTCACTATAACATCGGCAAACATGTAGGCCCACACGCAGGCGGTTCTGCGCAGCGTTGCCTCTACTCTGTTGCCGCAGCGTCCGCAATCGTGTGTGGTTGAGCCGTCGAGAAGAGGGAGCGACAAGCGAGCGTGCACATGTTCAAACACTGACCGCGCGGAGCAGAACAAACCAGAGGCTCCAACCCACAGCTCTTGCTGCAGCGCCTTGCATCCGCCTCAGCACACCTTTCCAACTCTAGGGCGTGGTTTTGTTTGTCGCAGCGATGCCGATCGCGTGAGAATAGAAACATCCCACTACTCTCACTCCATACACAGATGCGCACCCCCGCCCGTGAGCGCAGCTTATCTGCTTGGAGTACACAAGAGCGTCGCTTTGGATCACTCGCTTTTCATCGTGCCTGCCGCCCTGCCCACCAGACCCTCCATCACTGCAATGGAAAGGTGGAGTCTGAGTAACTCGAGTGCCCCTGTCGGGCAGCAGTGGGTAGTGCAGCTGAACAATGCTTGTTTGCTGCGTACAGACTTGCGCGGCGCACTACTCCTGCGCGTCTCTCCAGTTGTCATAGAAAGGCTTCTGCAAAGAGGGGAAGGCTTGGCGCGACCGCAGACAGTGAGCGAGGTTGCGTTCAGAGTGTCATCGGCAGACAGAGAGTCTACTTTGCAGCTGGCAGCACGACTAGGAACAGATTGTGAGTGTCCGCTCGCACAGCAGACACCCTCCGCATGTTGTCAACCTGCACACAGTCACTGCAGAGTATCGCATCGGCTACTTCACAGCTCCGCTGGCTGCCTTGGTCGTGTTTCCACACGTGAGATCCGGTTTGCGTGTCGAATAGTGCAACCTTCGGGCCTCTTTTCCCCCTCCTCGTCGGCGCTACTGCCTGCACCTTGCGATGCAAGTGCATCGAAGACTGCGCTATGAGACCTTGTGAGCACAACCCGTGCCGGACGCTGGAGGGCGTGGTGTTTGGGGAAGCGATTCTCTGTTGAGCCACTGTAAGGCGCTTATGGGATTCACGGAAGAGTCCAGGTCCCTCATCGCCGCATCACACGGCCTATGCAGAGCGCTGTTCTTTTTCCCGCAGAGCACCTGGGTGACTACATTTTCTTCAACGCCTCAATATGCAGCCGCCCAGATCGGCGAGTCTTCGCCAGAGAGCTAGCGTCGAGCCTACTGAGTGGCGCAAGGAAAAGCAAGCGTGCGAATCGGGAACCGCACCGGCAGTCATTCGCGCTGCTGCCCTCCGTACGCATTCCACGGTCTGCCTCCAACCCACGGCCGCCGTCGCTTGCCGCGCGACACGGTCCTCTGGGACATTCGTTGTCCGACATTACTCCCGGATGGGTTTTCAGGATTCGTCACACGCGCACACACTCCACTCACTGGTGCCACCGCAGTGTCAAGTAAGAGGGAGGCGGGCAAAGGCGGGGCGAAAGGCACGCCAAGGAGTCCGCGGTAACGAGTCCAGAGCACGAGATAGTTTTGTTTTTCCTTTCGGTGACAGCCCGGCATGTACCACGGGAGCATTCGGCCGCCTTCTTGCGTGTGCTGTGTAGTGAAAGGAGCTCACGTAACGGCTGCCAAAAGGATGTGATGCGAGTAGAAGGGCGAGGGAGGGGAGAGGGAGACGCGGTACTGGCGGCGGATCTGGAAGCGAAACAGCGTTGGTGGCTCAGGCGCAGGACAGGTTGTAGAGCACCGCTTACGCGTTCGTGCAGGACTGCACACAGCCCTCCAAGACAGGCTCATCTTCACGCAAGTAACGGACACCTGGGATGCGCCGTCACAGAAAACGCCACACGAAGGCGGGCCCTCGCCCGTCTGTTATGGTGTTCACGTTTTTTTGTCTCTGGGTATGTTTTTATGTTTTCCTCTCTCTTTTTCTTGCAAGCTGCTCGCCGCCCAACCACCTCGTCGGCAACTATGCGTGCGACTCGTACACATGGAACATTACATTGTATCACAAAGAACAAGAAGAAATAACGGAACAAGACGGAAACAAAACAATTAGAGATGAGCGAACACTGCACGCGTGTCATGAATGCGGAGGAAGACGGAAACAAGACAAAAGTCAACGAAGAAATAACAGTCGTGAGTGTAGGTGCGAAGAGGGTGAATGAAACAAAGAAACATAACTGTAACGCACGGCGAAGGCTCGGCGGGGCGGTCGCTGTGTTCATGAGAAAGCAATCATCAGAATTCAAACGAGAGACAGCAGATGTGAGAGAGAGAGATAGGGGCGGCACATTGTCTATGGCTTGCATCTGTACAGAAGAATTGGGATGGAAGAAGCCGCGCTCTCTCCACGCTACCGACTCTTTGTGAAGTCCATTGCTCCCAACGCGCCTCTTGTCCTCACCTAGTCGAGCTGAACACAGTTGTTTAGAGGACCTCCTAAAGGTAGAGGTTAGAAGACGTCTGATGTACGACGTAAAGGAAGAGAGAGCAACACAGAGAGAGCTAGCCTCACTGTATCAGGAAAGAGAAGGAAAAGAAAACACGGTGACAGGAAAAGCAATGACTTGGAGCAATGCACAGCACAGCTCATCATGAGGTGCACGCCTCAGAACGGCAAAAACACCAGTGAAAGCCGACCATCAGTGCCCTAGCGCCAAGCAAAAGAAAAGACGAACGAAGGTGTAGCTGTTACAGCAGCGCAATGATAAGGAAGGTACTTGAACTCTGGAAAGCAAAACCACCAGAACGGTGGTGAGTTTAGAGCCGAATCGCTGGCGTCACATTTCCGTACCCTTCCAATCGCCGTGTCGCTTGAACACAACCTCGACGTCACAAGAGACAACGCAGAAAGAGCACAAACGGGGCTGGCGGGCTGGCACAATGGAGGCCAATCTACCTCTTACCAGACTCCAAGACACACGCGACATCGTTCCTTCGGCGGAGCTTGTACCGAACATCGTATACCGCGACTTCGTCCTCCTCGGCTACAGTGTACGCCGTGCGTGGGCCTCCGCGTACCCAGTTGAGATGGAATGACGCTCCGAGCCCCACGAGTGTGCTCGGCACCTGAGACGCCACCCACTCGTGCATCCGCTGCGTTGCATTCTCCTCAATCGTGTTCACGTCGATGCCCTGCGCAATCAACCGCTTCGCCTCCTCGGCCACCTTGAACTCATTTTTGTGGAAGTAGTGGACATAGTATGGAATCGCTGACATGCCAAAGTGCGCCATCACCGAGATCCACGTCAGCTTGACAGGCGTTGGCCGCAGAATCTGGTGCGCCCGGAACCGCCCGTCAGCCATGTAGCACACGCGCTTCTTGGGGCAGAACCTCTCCACGGCGTCGTGGTGATCTCTTATCTGCTTCCCGATATGCATATCCTCGTACTGCATGTTCAAGCTAAGATATTCCTTTTCCAGCCTGTAATCGTAGGGATTTGTCAGCAGCTTCATCAGAAGAGCATTGGAGCCATCAAACGGGTTCAGTGCAGCCTGGATGAGGCGACGGTCCAGAATGTAGCCCACGCCGTTGCCATACGCGATTTTATTGCTATAGATCCACCACACTCGATACAGGCATTCCTCCGCGTCGTCGATGGCCAGTGTCGGTGGGATAACCCCTCTGTGTGGAAGGGTCGCCGTCAAGTTGCGCGGCTTCTGCCACCCACCGCGCACATGCCGCAGGTCGCTCAAGTACTGTGGCACCTTCAGGTACATGTCGTCGTCGCCCTTCATGATGTACGGCACGTCCGGGAAGGCAGTGTACGCGTAGTTCAGCCACAACACGGTCTTTTGAGACATGCCTACTTCCGTCGGTATACCCCACGATATACTCATGCCCATTTTCTTTTTCGTGGTCGGCTTGCGGTCCGTCAAAAAGTCCAGCCATAGCGAGTTGCGGTGGTGCAGTGCCTCCTGCCACAGTGCCGCGGACGCGTGGCACACGTACTGCGCCGCTGCTGTGAAGGCAGGTGTCACGGGCAGCGACAACTGGGCTGAAAGAGCCGTGAGGGACGAGGTCCCGGCCACAAGACTTGCCGCAGTCACCACGGTGGTCCTTACACCAGCGCAGGGTGATCTCCACACCGCGTCATCGCTTCGTGGGATGTCGCGCCACCCATCACGCAGCACCACACGACGCTGCAGGTAGGGGGGTGCATTATCGACGTCTCCAGCCTCCACAGCCAGGTGCTGCTCAGTTGCTGCGGCGTACTCGATCACTGTCGGGGCCACCTGCGCCGTGTCCCCGAGGTACTGCGCTGTGTAGTCAGAATCTCGGTGTGCAGCAGCGAACACGTAGAGCTGCAGCAGCGCGCCAGTAAAGTTGTTCTCGGTGCGTGCAACCTCTCGGTACGTCAGCCACGTCGCCCGCTGTGCGTCCCGCAGAGGGTAGCGCATCGGTTGGTCCGTTGAAGGTATGCCCAACACGATCAAGTGTCGCGGTCGCTCACCTGTGCTCCGCGACTGCGATGTGTGAACGAAGCGGCGCTGCTGCGCGTACGACCAGGTCACCCATTGCCACCGCGGCAGTTCCGCTGCAACGTCCACGTCGTCCGTCACGCTCGCCATCGCAAACAGCATCGGCCCCATGAGGCCCAGCGGTGCAGATGTCGTCGCGAACACGGAAAGCCCTTTTTGCTTATGATGTCCCGTCTTGTTAGTCGACCTCCCCGCATCCGCAGCGACCGCAGAAGCGTATGTGACATTGTCCAAGCACATCGTGCAGTCCTCGTCGATCACACGCAACGTCCACGACGGCAGCTGATCCCGGTCGAGTCTCGCCAGAGAGCCAGCGCCAGAGGCCGCAAGACCACGCTGTGCGGTCGTCAACCGCTCAACAGCACTCTCGTGCTGCACCAGGACAGAGAACGGCGATGAAGACTCATATTCACGGTTCGCTTCATTGAGCAACTCTATCGATGATTTCTGTTGTGCGTCTATATTGGTCGTAAATTCGATGATGACCCAGTGAACCATGACGATGAGAGCAAGTAAGACGTCTAGCGCAACTAGACGACGCTGTCGAGTGTGTAAACACAGACAGTGTGCCGCGGATCGTCGAGGATGACCGCAGGAGTTGAACAGGGGGGTCCGTGCTGCGGCATTCAAGCAGTCATCGCTTCTCGACAGTGTGCCGGTGCTCCTCTTACCACCGCTCGACACTCGAGTCGAGTGCACCTCCGGCTTGCCGCGTGAGGGCGAGTGACAGCCCTGTCCGCTCTCCGCAGCGCTGCTCTGCCCGCAGTGCCTCTGAGAGGGGGGAAGCAGCTGAAGAGGGTCGAGGCGGTGCGTGTCCCTGGGAGCCCACTCCGCTGGCACATTGTTCTCCTCTCGCATGATGGTGTACTTCCCGCGCAGTGCGGGGGTGGCGGAAGGAGTGCCTAAGGTGTGCAGGTGGCCGGCAAAGTGGCACAAGCACACTCTTGGCTGCGTACAGCGAAACAGCAGGACCACCGACAGAGACGCAGGTGGATCGAGGGCGGCCCAAGAGGATCGCACGGCAACACAAGACAGCGGTGAAGAAGAGCTGTGAGCGTATCCGTGCGACTGCAAAGGGCGCGCGAGTCAGCGGACGTGTGTCGCCCTCCACTTGCATGTGCCTGTGTGTCGGTGTGGGTGGGTGGGTGTATGGAGAGATGGAGAGATGGGTGGAGTGAGTTGTGGGAAGGTGGGCGCCGTGAGATGGTCGAAGGACTCGCGAGTCGGACGAGTCGAAGCGGCAGTGGAAGATGTCACTGCGTCGAGCAACACCGGTGCGGCGCTGTGGGAATGGGGAGGCTGTTTGCCTCTTTGGCGGTGCAGGTTGTTGCTGGACAAAGCAGGTCTCTGGGTTTCTCTTTCCCGAGACGAAAGCGGGCAAGTCTTTCCTTTGCAAGGATGCACGCGGCAGCTACCCCGCTGCACCCTTCGCTGGCATCCATCGCGGATCGATGGCAAGCCCCCAGCGCCTAACAGAAAAGCGGGAGGGCCTGCACGCACTCCAGTGGGAGACGCGCCAGCAGTGTCGGTGCCCCCTCCCCCTCTACGCGAGAAGAAGCAGAGGAGTAGACACACGCGCAGGAGAGGAAAGCAAAAGTGGCAGAGGTGCAAGGGAAGAGGGCGGCGCGCGTTGGACGGGTGCACTGTCGTCGGGGAGGGAAATCGAGCCTGTACCCGGATGGTCTACCGCTTGATAGACAGAGCACGTGGCGTACGGCGGGCAGGCCGTGCAGAAAACGCGAAAGAGAACAGCGCCGCGCCACGACGCGCTGTACACCACAGCGAAGCACAAAACAGCCAGCAGCGTCGACCAGCAGAAAAAGAACCGCAAAGGCCAAATCAACAATGCCATCGAGAAATAGGCTGCTGAACCTCCCCACCGGCGGGCACAGAGACCGGGAAAGGAAAAGGGAGCAGCGCCTGGCGAGCTGGATTTCATCCGCGCCACAATCCGCCACTCACGCGCGCGCACGCGGGTGAGGGTGCAGCAGAAGGACGTCTACCTTGAGAAGTCGGGAGGAGGAGACCGCCATGGGCGTATGAGACCGAAGAAGCGAGAAAAGGCGGTCGCAGGTGTGCCTTTCTCTGAGCTCGTACTTTTTCTCCCGTGACTCGCGCCGTTAGGTGTGCGGCTGCGCTCTCTTGCCCGCTGGCTCGAGTGTCAGTGAAAAGCACCCATCGCCGCCCGGCATCTGCCTCACGAAGCTGAGCAGTGGATGCACGACCCCGCGCGTCCTCTGCATTGGGGTGCTTCCGTCTGTGAGGTCGTGCGTGTTATGTGTGTAAACAGAGAACAGGAGGAGACGAAGAGAAGCGCAAGGAGTGAAAGGGAGCGCATGGCGCTGCGGCGTAGGGAATGAGCGAGCAAGCGGCGGAGGAGCAGCAACGTCGAAGAGACGACCCGTCATCCCGCGTGGTGACCTCTGGTGCCGGCAGGCGTTGAGGGAGGCAGGGAGGGGGCGGGGTTGCACTCAGCCTCCATAGACGCGGACGCCGAGAGCGTGCTTCGCATACGGCAGCGCACGGCCTCTCTTCGGGTATGCAGTGGAGTCGGTGTGCTGTTTTCTTTCGGCACTGCCTTCCGCAAACAGCGATGAGTAGGGAAGGGTGTCAGCACGAGACGAATGAAAAGCCATAGTGGGGGGAGGGGAAGTCGAAAACCAAGAAAACCACCGAAACGACGGCATGAACAAAGAAGGTGTATCTATGAGTGTGCAGCGGCTCTGCGAGCATTTACGCGTAGCCGTACAGGATGTGGCCTTGCTTGCGCAGCGCGGTCACAACATCGCACGCCGTCACGGTCTTCTTGCGTGCGTACTCGGTGTAGGCCGTGCTGCAGCGCACAATGTCCTCCACGTAGGCCTTCAGCACGCGGCGCACCTCTTCGTACACCTCGCTCGAGATGCGCTTCACGCCGCCGCGGCGCGCCATGCGGCGGACGCAGCCGCGAGTGATGCCGCGGATGTTGTCGCGCAGCACCTTCTTCTGGCGCCTCTGGCTGCCCTTGGCATCAGTGGAGCGCTTGCCCTTGGCCATGATTGATATGTGAAGGGAGGAGGGGTGGGGGAAGAGGAGGCAAGAAAGGGAGCGAGGCGTGCGGGGCGGATCGCAGATTCTTGCGCGTGGGTGCGCGGGTGCGTTTGGGTTGGGAGACGAGTGAATGCGTGGGCGACAAGCAATGAGTTGGCCGCGTGTTTAGGAAGTAGTGGGAAGAGAGCAAGAGATGCGGAGTCAGCGAAGGAAGAGGAGGTGTGTGTAGGTGTGGGTGTGGAACGGGGCGTACCTGAGGTAAGTCGAAAAGAGGCAGCACAGGAAGGAATCGAAGCATGGGAAGGCAGAGAAGGGGACGCATGCATGCCCTTTCTTTGCACGATTCCTCGCCCTCTACCGTGCCGGTCCACTGTGTGCATGTGTGAAGGGTAGCTGGATGACAGGCTCGGCGCTAGAAGGAGCGTCCCACCGTGCAACATCCCGCGAAGCTGCCTAACCCTGTGATGTGTTCGGGTAACCATGTCGGCACCCACACACATACACATACCCAGGGTGAGTCATGTAGAGGGTTGACGGTGCGAGGCGAAGGGGGTGTGCGAGAGGATGGGAGGATCCCAATCCACCAAAGGCGGAAGGATGGGCGCATACAGTGCGCAGGATGGGTTAGCAGAAGAAACAAAGAACAGCACACGAGACAGAGAGAGAGCTAGAGTAGAAGGAGACGCTGGCGCTGCGTTGTGGGTGTTGCTCCTCTTCCCAAACTGTGCTCTCCTCGCGGGTATATAGCGTTTTGCTCTCCCTATTTTCTTTTGGGGGGGGGGGGGGGGGGGCACGGGGTGAGCTTGTATGGGGCACCACTAGGCGCGTGTGTTGGACGAGCTGTGTGGGCGCGATGACCCGATCGTGATGCCGTCGGCGATACGTCTCATCTCATGTTGCGCAAAGACGCCGGCCTCCTTTTGAAGACAGTTGGCAGAGGCCGCAGCCAGGGCCAACCGGAACGCCTCTACTGGGGTTGTGCCGTGAATGTACTTGGCGAGAAAAATGGCATCCGCCGTGTCGCCGGCCCCGAGCGGGCTCACCACGCCGTCCACCTTTGGTATGTGAACGACTTGGAGAGGCTGGCCCCGCTCTTGGATGTACGCAGAGCGAGGGCCATCGGTGACGGCCAGCACACGCACTGTCCACATTTGCATAGCGTACTCGAACGCGCTCTCCGGGGTGGACTGGCCCGTGAGCTTGTTCAGCTCCCTCATATTCACCTTTAGGATCGAGTGGACGCCTGGCACCTTCAGCGAAGCCTCGATCCCCTTGACGGCGTCGATGAGAACAGGCTTCTGCGCCGCCGCCGCCATCTCCGTCCAGCGGGTGTAGAGGTCGGGGCTGCTGCCGTCTGGCAAGCTGCCCATGATCGCCATGCCGCCCGCATGCTCGAGCGCCTTGAGGAGTGCTCGGTCCATGTCCTTTGCAGCATCGTCCGGTACAGCCGCCGAGGGTTCGATCAGCTCCGTCATTGTGCTGTTCTGGGTGTCGAGGCAGGTGATGCAGGTTCGTGTCTCCGCCGGCACGGTGACAGGATAAACTGCGATACCCTCCTGATGGAGCAAGTCGATCACGCGCTCACCTGTCTTGCCACCGACAAAAGTGTGCAATGTGGTCCTGCAGAAGTGCGGGCTTTCCTTGCAGCACGCAGAGGCACGGCAGAAGTTGGTGCCCTTGCCACCCGTGTAGCTGTGCACCGTTGCGGCGCGGTTCACCTCATCGACGCGAAGCTCATCAAAGGCGAGCGTCTTCTGGAATGCCGGGTTGGGCCCGATCACCGCGATCAATGGTGAGCCCATGGGTCGTGCGGGGAATAGCGGTGTGTGTGTGTGTGTGTGTGTGTGTGTGTGTGTGTTTGTGTGTGTGTGTGTGTGTGTGCGGGTGGCCTTCGTGCGAGAGACATCATGTGATGTGGCAGAGAACGAGAAGGTGGTGGGTGTTAGACCAAACAACAGAACGATAAGGGAAACATCGCGGCGCAGGGGACACACACGCATACGGCGGCAGGGGCATTCGCAGTACTGTGGCGGTATGCGGCACGAAAACCGCATGCATCTGCGCACACGTGCATGGAGGAGGTTGAGAGCTCTCATGAGCACGGCCTCGCCACAAACCCACATGCCACAAGACGCACATGAATACAGCCTAGGACTGAGCTGGAGGAGGGAAGCGATTCTGCCGCGCGCGTAGTCGTAAATATCGAAAGGGTCCCTTTACCCCTGCGCCTCGCGCGTCCTCGTGAAGGAAGCCTCATGATAGAGAAAGAAGCAGGCGCGGATGCGGAACAACTCGCTGCTGTCCGTGTTTCGCCTTGGTTGTTGCTTGCACGTATGCGTTCCGCTTCTCGCACAGACGAATATCAAGGCCAGGAAGAAAGGAGTGGCTGCGGGAACGCAGAGTCCAGCGGCCTCTGCGGGGCGAAACGTATGGGGCACCGCTAACAAGTCTGCTCCGCATTAAGGTGAGCGGCAGACGGGTGTATTCTGTCCCACCGCCGACACCTCCGGTCCCGCTGCCCCTGTGCGGGTGGCAGAACCGTAAGCGACGCAACGCAATAAGTCGTGGCGCAACGGAAGAGAAAACAGTGACGCGGGAAAGCAACGCAGTAACTGCCGCTAAGCCCCCACCACCACCAGCACCGCCTCTCTGCCCGGCGAGGTAACGATTCACTTCGCCCCTTTCCCGTCTGGACTGAGCAGGGTGTACGCCTCATTCACCGCAAAGAGAGGTCGCGTGTGGTATTTGAGGTACTCGACGGCGTTCTGGTCGCCCGCCTGTTGTAGGTGCGGCATGATGCTCGCCACCACCTTGGCGTGGTATCGGTCTACCCAGGCGCGCTCCGTTTCTGTGAGGAGGCTTACGTCGATGAGGTCGCGGCACAGAGGCGCCATCGTGAGGTGGGACATGGTGTAGAAGCCGGTCGCGCTGTACTTAGTCCGACACTCAACCACCTCCTCGAGGTTCTCAATGCGGATGCCGTAGTGCCCGTCCTTGTAGTAGCCAGGCTCGTCCGACACAATGGAGTGCAGCTCCATGTTCGCCCCCGTGGCAACTGGACGAGTACTGATTCCGTGGGGGCCCTCGTGCACGTTGAGAAAGGATCCCACGCCATGCCCAGTGCCGTGGGCGTAGTCCAGCCCCACACCCCAGAGCGCCATACGCGCCAGGGTGTCGAGACGGATACCGCTTGTGCCCTTGGGAAAAATAATGCTGTTGAGTGCAATATGCCCTTTGAGGACAAGCGTGTAGGCCTCGCGCTGCTCATCACTCGGCGCTGTGAAGCAGATGGTGCGCGTCACATCGGTGGTACCGTCCCAGTAGTGCGCGCCGCTGTCGATTAAGTACAGCTGGTCTCTGCGAATGGCAGCAGAGCCCGTCTCGGCGGGGCTGTAGTGGCACATCGCCCCGTTAGGGCCGATGGACGAGATGGAACCAAAACTGAGCTGCACGAAGTGTTCCCCCTGCGCGCGGAACTCCTCGAGCTTCGTGGCCGCGTCGTACTCGTTCAGGTCCGTCACACCCTTGTTCGCGACCTGGTCGTGCAGCCAGGCAAGGTAGCGCGTCAGCGCGGCACCGTCGCGTACGTGGCAGTCGCGGAAGCCCTTGAGCTCGACCTCATTCTTGATCGCCTTCAACTTCTGCGCCGGACCGCAAACGACGCGCACCGTCACGGTGCCGACATCCTTCAAGATGCGAAAGACGGCCTCGCTCGTCTGGCGCTCGTCGACGAGGGCCTTGCGACCCCGTGGTAGCTGCTTGAGATCCGCCTCGAACTGCTCGTACGGGTAGAAGTCGATGTGATCCTCGCATGCCTGGCGCACTGCGTCTGTGACCTTGTCCAGATTCACGTAGAGGCGCACGTTTTCGTAGTGCTTGTCAATGACAGCGTACGCGTAGAAGACGGGGTTGTAGTCCACGTCGCCGCCGCGCAGATTCGTGAACCATGCGATCTCATCCAGTGCGGAGAGAATGATCATGTCGCAGTCCTTCTTCTCCAGCTCTGCGAGAATCGCGGCGCGCCGCTCCTGGCAGGTGGCACCGCAGAACTCGGCGGGACGCACGTACATTTTTCGCACGCTCTTCTCCGGCGGCATCATGTCCTGAACGATGTTTGCCACCGGGCGCAGATTGATCTTCTTGCTCAGCCGTTCCCACTCCGCCACCGTGGCGACGTACGGGCTCATGCCAACAACTGCTTTGGAGCCGAGATTGGCGGCAATCCACTCCTCGAGCGACGGGACCTCTGGCTGGCTTTGCTTCATGAGATCAAACTGGGGGTACTTCTCCTCCTCTGCGGCCAACCAGTGGCGTCCGTCCGTCAAGAGAAGTGCCTTCCCATCGTGATGAGGGTGGTACCAGCGCTGCCTTGGAAGTGAGAGATGAATGCGCGACTCTGCAGGTGCGTCGCCACGTACTCGCTGTTGTGCGCGTCGTTGCTGGTGACGATAAGTGCAGCCACGGTGGCCTCCTGCATCTTCTCACGCACCGCGTGCAGCACTGTGGCACCGGAAACTGCCGCTGGCCTTATTTTGAGGTGAGATGTTTTTCAGGCTGTACGCCGCCTGAGAAGCGTTCGCTTCGGCCTTGAAAACGAGACGGGCAGGCAGACGGAGGTGGGCAATAGTGCGGCGTGATAACGCTTCTGTACACAGGCAAGAACCATAAAAAGAGATACAGTAAAAAAAAGCGGGAGCCGAACAGAGGAAAAGAGAACTGCGACTGACCGAGCGAGAAGATGGGTGTGTCGGTGGTGAACAACTGTACAGAGGTGTCGGTGTTGGTTGTGTCTCTGATGTTGTTGTACAAGAGAGGAAGAGATGTGATGTGGAAAGAAGATAACAAGTGCTGCGTGAATCGAATGAGTGGCTCGAGGTCTTCGATGAAGAAAACACGAAAAAAAGGGGGTGTCGAAGGTGTGCAAAACACGAGGAGGCAGGCGGTGGGGTACCTATGCCTTGCCCTCGGTGCAGCGCCGCCTTCCCCCAGCGCCCGCAGCATTGGGGGCAGGAGTAAGAGTGTGACGTATCGGGAGAAGATGCGCTATCAAGCTAAAAAGTTGAATAGCAGCACCACCACGCCGCAGCCTCCGTTTTGCGTTGGTGTTTTCTCAGTTGCGCTGTGGTGATTACGACCATAAAAAAATGCGCCCTTTGCAGCACGCCATGCAAAATGAAGCGCCTCGAGCTGTCTGAGAAGGATGTAGCGAGGGCTGTGAACAAGAGAGCCCCTCTCTTGAGGCGAGGATCAAGGATGCCTCATGCGCTATGCCCTCCGTTACGCCCCCAGTCGTCAACGTCTGTCTTGTCCTCGGATCAACTGCTTCAGTGGCCTATCCTCGCACATCAATACACGCGTGCGCGCGACCACGAGGCGGGTTGCACGACAGCAGACGTAGAGGGAGTAGGGAGATGCCGAAAGTGGATATCGGAACACTGCTGCACGCTGGGGCTTGAGAGAGCAGTAGACCTCTTCTCCATCCTTCTCCTTGGCTGCCGTCGGTGCCTACAGGCCCATCTTTGCTGGGTCCTTGCCTGCCTTCTCGATCAGCTCTCGCTTGTAGTCTTGAAAGAGCTGACGAATATGGCGGCTCTCGCCTATGATGAAGAGCGCCAAAAGAAACCAGAGATACCCCAACACGAGCAGCTGACACTTGTTGCTCCAGCTGTTCAGTTTGTTGATGGTGGTCGCGTTTCCAATGGAGGCGGTCACCGTGTCGGTAACAGCGAATCCAAGACCCTGCAATGTGTTCACGACATCGGGCACGTAGGCAGGCGGCAGCACAAACACCATCGACTGCTTGTCCTCTTTAGGATGTACAACATACTGCTCGCCGACGATGTTAACGGTGCGCCGTGAGACCCAGGGGTGGTGCGAGTCGCGGAAGTGATTCGTCGTCATGAGAATGGTGCTCATCGGCGTCTTGAAGGGCTGCTCCTTTTTGATGAAGGCACGCCGGCTGAGGTTCACGTCGACACAGTCCGGCAGTCCCATGGGATGGAAGTAGGCGTACTCGGGGAATTTGCCTTTGCGAAGCAGCGAGCGGCACAGGAAGACGTAAAACGGATTGTAGATGTCGTTGCTGACGTACATGATGTGTTCCTTCACGTAGGGTTGGTACACCCAGTCCGTCAGGTATGCTTCTCTGGCGTAGCGCGGAGTGGGCACGATGGTGATGCGCTGGCGACGGAACGGGTGATCAATCTTCAGTACGCGCACTACCTGGTCTGCACCTTCGTTGAAGAGGACATCCCGGAGACGCCACGTCTTTTTGCTAAGGAGCTCCGCCATGGAAGTTTAGAGCGCTTGCTTGTCCCAGATGTAAAGCAGTCACCTCCGAAGACAGAGAAAGAGGCGCACACGCTCACTCGATCACCGTTAGCACTAATGTGGACGGCGGAGGTGAGTCTCAGGAGGGAGGCGACGCAAGATCCATGCGCGCGCACACACACACACGCATGCGCACAGCAGTCATGCAGAAAAGCATCGAGGGCAAGCGATCATGACAAGGGGAGGGGGAGGAGGAGATAGGAGAGTAGTTGCGAGAATAAAAGAGGGGACGGGCAAGGTAGCGCAATGTCCTTGCTTGTTTCTCCTCCTCCTCCTCCTCCTCCTCCTCCTCCTCGGCGGGGAGAATGAGAGGGATGGCGCCTGTCCATTCGATACGGCGTACCCGGTGGCTGGGATAGCCCCTTGAGCGAGGCCCGGTTCTGGCCACGACGGAGGTGCCGGCGAGGTCCCGGCAATGCGTGGCATCAGTGCAAATCAAAGAAATCAATGGAGCGCCAGTCTTTGCACTCCAGAGATGTACCTACACGTCGCACCGCTGCCTCAACTTCCAACGGCGGCGCCACCGGCATGTGTTGCTTCAGACAGTCAGAGTGAGCAGAGGTATTCTGCGTTCTCTCTCCCATCCTATGTGGGTACGCGCGTTTGAAGGTGTGAAGTGTGCCTTCATGTTTGTTTGGCGTCTACCGGTCATCCGAGAGAGAGAGAGAGAGACGACAACGGTACGAACAGTGGAGCAAGGGGACCAGCGGGAAAGAAAAAGAGAGACGTCGGCAGAAGACGTGTGAGGCAGCTCACCGCTCAATCAAGCAAGAAAACAAATTCAAAAGCAAAAAGCGATGAACAGGGAAGACATCCGTTTGGCATCCGTTGATGGCGATGTGCTTGAGCGGCATTTCTCTCCTTCTACGAAATCAAGTGTGTATAATCGAGCGTACGCTTGTGCGTCTGTGTCCACCAGCGTGGATCTCCGAGTAGGTGAGCTGGCGGAGGTGGAGACCTTTCCGCAACCCAAAGTATCAAGCCACGCGCGCGCGAAGACAAGCCACCATTGAAAAAGATAATGTAGAACGCGGTGTCACACAAACGCACAGACGCGCAGACGCATATAGACACAGAGACCATGATAGAGGAGGAGGGGGGGTGGCAAACGTGCCATCAAGGAAATCCAAAAGCAAAATATAAACGTAAATAAATAAATAAATAAATATATATATATAGCACAGCAATAGTGAAGGGAACAGCAAGAGGAGGATAGAGGTCAGAGATTAGATAGGCATACACACAAAGACAGACAGACACGCATGTGCCCATATATAGTCAATGAGAAATAGAGGACGCATCTGAGAAGAGCAGTGAGCGTGCATCCTTTGAGTTTGGTTCACGCCCCCGCGTGCTGGCAGTGCTGTCTCCGTCTCTTCGTGTGCGTGGGTGTTGGTGCCCCCACCACCACCACCACCGCCGCCGCCGGCCCCCTTCCTCTCCACGTCTTTCCCCCACACGTCAAGCATACGAGAGAGAGAGAGAGAGAAACGTTCGGCGCGCGCACTCGAGAAACGGCAAAACAGAAACCAAGGCAAACGGTAGAGTAAGAGGAGAATCAAAGAAGGAGTGGGGGAGTACAGCGGCGTGCGTGAAGACACGCTGCGACACGCACCAAAGGTGCCTCGGTGCTCACCACCACGATAGTCAGCAACTTGTTGAAGGAAACATCCACGGCGTATGATGTGGGTGTCAAGAAAGCAAAACGTACGTGCTTCGTGGCATCTCAACGCATCGCCTAGAACGGAGATGGGATGACGTGGTGCTGCACCAGGAAGTCGTAGATGCAACCTGAGCGCACCAAGTCGAGCCCAGAGGAAACGCGCACGTCGTAGGTGGTGATGGTGCCGGTGTGAGACTTGTCCACCATCTCCTGCTTTACGCGCAGGAAGAGCGCCGGTGGAATGTGGCTCTCACTGCACAAACTGGCCTCCTCAGCGGAGAGTGCGAGAAAGCCGCGCATGTTGTGCACGTCAAGGAGGCCGCCGAACTTCATCTCAACCGGCTGCTCCACCACAGGGGGCTCCTGAGGACGGACACTTTCCATATGAAGTTCCATTTGCTTCTCTGTCGCCGTCTTGATCCCCAGCAGACGCCGCAGTCCCACCATCCACGCCTCGCAGTCGGTGTCGGTGTAGCAAACCACCTCGAGCGACTTGCCGCCGCGCAGCAGCAGCGCGAACGCGCGGTAATTGTTGAGGCCGATGTTCGCAGACGTGATACTCTGCGTTACGTCATTACGGTATGTGCCGTTGTCCGTGATAGCCTCCGCGCGCGCTTTGGCTAGCTGGCTCTCGGAGCTGAAGGACACGAAGGATTCGGTGTACACGCCGAGCACCACCTTGCGGATGTCGCGCAGCCAGATCGTCACGGGCGGCTTGCGTCGGTTGATCGGGGCGCCCTGGCTATCAAGTTCGCATGAGTGGATGCGACTTCCATCATCGGAGATGAAGTAGAAGCGGCAGCGCACGTGATTCTTGCTCGACACCTTCATCATCTTCACGCCGCTGCGCAGGTACGTGAGCACCTGCTCAACCAGCGAGCTGAGGTGCTGCACCTTCATCGCGGCATCCTGCATGTTCTCCTTCTTCTTTGCGTGCGCCACCTCGAGCACGCGGTTGCGGTACGCAATGAGGCCCTTCTCCAGCTTCTCCTTGCGCGCCTTCTCCTCATCGATCTTCATCAGGTACGTCTTTTTCTCCTGCAAGAAGACTTCATCAAACTGGCGGCGGATGCTCTCTGTCTCCTCCGGGTTGACAGGGACGTCCTCGAGCGAGATGAGCTTTGGCAGGTACTCCTCAATGGTCTTGATGTCCTCCACCACGGCCTTCTCGGACGCCTGCTCTTTCGCCGAAACCGTCTCGCCGTTCTGCTTACGCTCATCAGCCATGGTGCGGAGCTGCACCAGCACCTGCTGGTTGACTTCCTTGATCTGCTTAATCCATTGCTCACGTTGGTGGCGCCGCTCAGTCAGGAGCGTCTTGCGCATCGCCTCCACGTTGCCGCGCTCGCGCAGGATGGCCTCACGGCATTTGGTTTTGTCCAGCTTTGCCAAATCCAGCTGCTTCTGCTTGTTTGCGATGGCCGCCTGGCGCGCGCCCAGCTCCTCCTCCAACTGATTTGTCTCCTCACGGAGGCGAGACACGACGTCTTCCTCGCTTTCCTTTTTGCGCCGGATCTTTTCGAGTGTCTGCTCGTACTCATGCGTCATGTTGTCACGCTCGAGCTGCAGAGACTCGTTTTCACGCTTCTTGGCCGCGAGCATCTTTTCGAGGGACGCCAGGGTGACGCCGCTGCTCGCCTCCTGTTCCTTGATGATCTTCTTGGCCTCCTCCATGGCCTTCTGCTGGATCATGGCGAGCTGCTTCTCGTGCGCCTCATTGCGTTTCTGCTGGATGGCGTTGATGCGCTTCAACTCCTCCTCCTTGATGTTCGCGATAGGCTTTGTGGACTCGCAGATGCACGGCTTGTAATCGTACACCATGCGCGCCACCACCAGCTCATCGCGCAGCTCATTGATGTCCTGATCGAGGCGCCACTTCTCCACTGGCAAGTCGCGCAGCATGGAGCCGATGCCGGAGGAGCCCAGCGTGTTGCAGATGCGCCGTATCATGGAAAGGTTGTGAAAACTCTCCTCCGCCCACTCGCCGTTCGTCCAGCAGTGAATCAGCAGGACGGTGTTTGTGGGCCCGTTCAAGGCACCGTTGGGGTTGCCCTTCTCGGCATTGTAGCAGCGGCGCATCAACTGACTCAGCTTCGACTTACCAAAGGGAATGCGAAGGCGGCTGCACTTGATGCTCGACACAATGCCCATCGCAGACAACAGGATACGGTTCGTCTTCTCGAACGCCTCTTGCTGGGAAGAATCGAGGCCGCACAGCACCGGCCGCTCCGAGTCGCCAAGAGCCACAAACGTCATCGAGTTGGTATCTTCGTAGTTGCTGTACTTCTCCTCCGATTCGTAGCGGAGCAGCTGCAGCATGATCGTATCGCCCTGGTACGGTGGAAGCGCCTGGAGCTCGGCGGTGGGCTGCTTCTCTGGCAGCACGGACCCGAACTGTTTGTGGTAGTTCTGCACGATCTTGGAGAAGACGCCTCGCACATCCGATTCAGTCTTGACCCTGGAGCGCTCCACCATACGCACACGCGGGCCTTCCTTCACCGACTCCACAATCACACCCAGTTCGTTTTCTGCCGAGATAAGATCGACAAGGTGTTCGTCCTGGCCAATAATGTAGCACGAAAGCGCGAAGATACCCTGGCCGGTGGTTACTGCATCTGAGATGACGCGCACCGCGTAGCCCTCCTCGGACTGTTGGCCGTACATCAGTTGACGCTTCGGGGTAGAGCGGACGCCGTAGCTGAACATGACCAGGTTCTGACGGTTCTTCACAAAGTTGGAGGCAGCAGAGGACAACATCTTTTTCTGGATTGCAGCCGCATTCGGCCGCTCCAGCACATGCTCTACCGCAAAATTCGTGTCATTGCCGGGGAAGCTAGCCTCCTTCAGGGATGGGGGGCACGTGAAGGCGACTCCGTTTGGGGAGGAGCGCAGCGCCACCGGATGATCCGAGGGCGACTTCAGGTCGTGAAGGCACACCGCGATATTGGCTTCCAGGCTCATGGTGTATGGTAAGAAAGGGATCACAGAAGAGAAAGTTGTACGTCCCTGAGGGGGAGGGAGTCGACACACAATGAAGCTTCAGAAAGAGAGGAAAAAATTATAATGTTCCCTAACGGTGAGAAAGAGACTTCTGCAGCGTGGTGGGTGATAATGTGCGGTGTAGCGCCGACGTATAGAGTCAGAAAAAGTGGAAGCGAGAAAATAGGATAGACATAGCGGAAGTGGAGGCTGGTGTATCGGCGAAGCTCTCGTCTGCCAAAGAACGATGGCAGCACGTACAAGCACCAGCAGTGCTGCCGCGTCGCTACCCCACGGCAGCGCGATGCCGTGAGTGGTGTAACAATGGAAGAGAGGAATAGAGAAGGGCAGCACCAGCAGCAGGGCCATCATCAGCAATACAGAAAGAGGGAGATCATCTGTGGAACACACATCCCCTCTCCTGCGTTTTTTTTTTGGAGAGGAGAAAAGGCGTGGAAGGCGGGCGCCAGGTGGGGGGAGCGACCGTGAAGGAGTGAAAGAGAACAAGAGAAACGAGTCGGTGTGCCGACCATAGTCACACCAGCACCAGCAGGCGCAGCACCCGAGCTCTCCATCTTGCCGCCATAGGCACACACGACGGGAGAAGGCAAAAGAGCAGAGACGAAGCCACGTGGCAGAGCCGAACCGCAGCTAGTAAAGCACCTGAGGGCTCCACTTTGTGAGGTAGCGAAACAGCCCGCGAGCACAGACGCAGACGAGGACGGTCACTACGGGGTACATCCAATGGCGATCGAACCCCAGCACCGTGAAGGCGCATCCTAGCCACAGAACGTACAAAACGTCGACCATAGGGAGCATCGACGGTGGAATGGCCCAGATGAGAAACAGGGCGTAGCTCAGCTTCGCGTAGGAGGCCAAGGCTGCCTCCACGAACCACAGGCGTTCTCTGTGGCCGTAGCTGCGGTAGAAAAAGCGGCCGAGCCACGTGGCGATAGAGGCAACAAGCGCGTTCTCTGTGAAGGTGAAGACGAAGATGTGAAAAATTGCTGATGGGTAGTTCATCAGCGGCAGGAAGGAGCTCTGAATTATGCGCACGAGCTGCAGCGATCGCACCTGGCGCTCTGGGGTATAGAGGGAACTGTTCTCGAGGTCATCCGTGAAGAAGGGAATAGCCTTAAGCACGGTGAGGCTGTGCACCACGACCGCCTCCACCACGCAGCAGAGCACGAAGATAACGAGCTTTGTGTAGTAGTCAGTCTGGTTGAAGAGAACATGCGCCCACGCCCGGTGGCGCAGCAGAACCACATCGATCCAAATCTGTACGTCACCAAATTCGTAGCAGATGTCGCATATGCGCCCGCACATCCCGCACCGCTCCACTGTTTCGGTGTCCGGCTTAATGATGCGCGGAACACCGTGTCCACACTCGATGCACACCGGCATCTCCGCAGGAATCACACGCACGGAGAGAAGAACAAGAGGAGAACAGGCCGCACCAGAGAAGTGAAACGTGGCGAAACAGCCGAAGGTACACGGATGGAGAAAGGGCGAAGGGGCTCTGCTGTGATGCTTCTATACGCTTCTAGCGCATCCGCGACGCATGAGTGTGTTCCGAACAGTACAACGAGAGGAAGATGTAAAACAGAAAAGAGGGCAAGGGACGTCCACGAAGAGAAAGGAGGAGGAAGAATGAGTTGAAGAGGGCCTCAGAGCGAGAGAGAAAGAGCGACAGAGAGTGCAAACAGTAGAGCTAGCACACACAAGCACGCATATTCGGTGTAGTGAAGCTTTCCCTCTCTCAGCGTGGCATTCTACCAAGAAGAAGTCATGCTATATACGCAAATGACGACAGCTCACCCGCCTCTGCTGCACAATGGCTGCGTCACGGAGCAGAGCCAAGCAACACAGCCTGGCAACCTTCAGCCCAGTGCAAAGCCACTGCATGCAGCGCAGGCGAGGTCCAGGATTACGCTCAACACGACTGCAACACAGCAAGCCTCGAAAAGAAGTAGGCGGATGTGAGTGTGTGTGTGTGTGTGTGTGTGTGTTGAATCTTCAACACGATTCGTCGTGAGCAGGTGCAAACGTGGTCGCGACCGCGACGCTCTCGGGCACAGAGCCAGCCCAGAGCTGGCCGCCGGGCACTGAGATTTCGCAAGCCGTACCCGAGGGCGGGCCGGAGGCTTTCGGCTTCCCCACAAAGAGTGGGGGGCACTGGGCCCTGATACCAGCCTGTGGTGGCCGGCATCATCACGGAGGTGTACTCACAGAGAGAACCCAATAGGGGTACTGCGGCTACAACCACGATGGAGACACCTGCATCGCCATCACCTCATCTCCGTACATTGACACTCATGACCGGTGCGCGTCAACTCCATTTGTGGCTTTGCATATTCCTCATTGATGTCTGAGTGGAGTGGCTACGGGACCAACCGACACACCACCCAAGACAGGCATCCAGAAAAAAAGCAAGAAAAAGATGCTCGACAGTATAAAAAGATATACGGTAAGTTAAAAGGAAGAACCATGCGGAAACAAGCACGAAAACGTTCAGGCTACAGCGAGCGCGTGTCACCGCGCGCGTTGCATTCTCATGACGGGGAAGCCATACCTGCATTGTACATGAACATGCGAGATTGGCATGATGCTGGGAAGCATAGAGGGCAGGCTTAGCCGGAAATTAAAGACTGTAGCACCCATCCAGTGACGTCGTCATCCATGCTTGATGTCTTCAGCTCCCAGTTCAATCGCGTACTCTCCCTTCTCAGCTCACCGGCTCACATCCACACACACGAGGAAGTCTTCTCTCACCCGCTGTGTTAAACAGAGCGCCGTCACCGTTCGATATAAATTGCAAAGAGAAGCCACAAGAAATAACGAAAAAAAATCGGTTCAACAGAGCACACGTTGAGTCATGCATGCACACACGCGCACGCGCAGAGCAGGAGACACACCCGAGTGCACACGTAGGTGGTGGTGGAGAGCAGGCAGCGCGTGCTAGGTAAAAAGAGGAGGGGCAGCAAGGAACGGGAAGGTAAGACAGAGGCAGCGTGCGTTCGCTTCCCATAAAGAAGCCCTCATCGCCGTTTCAGTGTATACCGTCACGCCAAAAACAATGCGATGCCGAGGAGACCGAAATTCGCCAACGTGACCGTCTCGCTGCCATACAACGCGAGGTCGACGCTGCACCCCCGGCCCTGCCACAGGGCCCCTCCCCCTCGCATCGCGTGGCGCGGAGCAGCCGTAGACACGCGCGTCACAGCAGCGCGCCGACCCGGTCATCTCAGCACGGCCCCCGCCTCAAAGGCAACGCGCCCGCCCGCATCCCAGGTCGCCCCGCAGCCGCTCCACCCATGCTGCTCGCCACGTGGTGCATATCCCTCGCGGGGCGCCTGAGCCGCCCCGCACCACTAAGCAGCGAGGGCCGAGTGGGATACGCTCCAGCCACGTTGACACACTGTGCCCATCATATGGATGGCACACGCGTGCGCAGTGCCGCAGGTCGCTCCGGTGCAACGCCGTCCACCACCGGACCGCCGACATGAGTAGCGCGGAGTCTCTCCGACTCCCCAACGTCGTAGGCGCCTGGCCCTCTCACCACGAGAAGGGGCTGTGCATTGGCCGGAATAGGGGAAGGGAGGGGCTGCCCGGCTTCGCCACACACCGAGTGGGGAGAGGGGGTGGGTGCACGGAGCCCTGCGAGACGACTCGCTGAGGCGTGTGTCCCTCCTCCCACCACCACCCCATCCGCCGTCAGTGAGGGGGGGGGAAGGGGGAAGAAAGCGAGAAAAGGCAAAAGGGGTTTCTAGAGGCGTGCGCACGAGAGCAGTCCGTCCTTCGTTGCCCTCTTGTGTACGGGTGTGTGCGTGCTCGGGCGTGTCACTCGCTCGCCCTCAGTCTCTCTGTCCCCTCTCCCTCCCTTCACGCCCTCACTCCATCCGACGAAGCAAACGCGCACACACGGTCACGCAAGCGCCTCAACTACACGTGCATTAACGAAGAGTAATGCGGCACGTCATCCCACTGCCGTTGCACCTGCCATTGTACAGATGCGAGGTGTAGGCTTCGGGAGGAGAGCAGTGCGGCGCAGTTGTGTGCGTGCATGTCGGTGCGAGGATGTATGCTCTCTGTGACAACATGACGTTGAAACTCCGGAAAGCAGATAGGAAACGGATTGGACTGCGCACGGTAGTCACATAAAAGTCATTTTTCAAAGCAGACCAGCTTGCGTATGTGTGTCGGCCACCTCTTCTTCTCGTTTCATCCGCTGCAGCGGATGAGGAGGAGCCACAAGAGATGAACAGCAAAAGACATGCGCTCTCATGTGGGTGTGGGTGTGTGTTGGTGGGCCACAGTGGGCGCGGTGCGCAGCCGTTGAGCGGTGATCAATGACACAGCGAGGGTGAGGGCTACGTCTCGCCCTCGTCAGCGTACGCCCTACCGAGCGAGACGTTTTCGCGCACAACGCGCGCGGGGATGACGTTGCGATCCAGCTTCGTGATTTTCGATGCGCCTTCGCGGACTACGATACCACCAAATTCGTCGTTGATCATCCAGTCACACAAAAATGGGGAAGTACTTGCTTTCAAATTTCTTCGAAGAAACGCTTCTGATAGACGACGGCGGAGTCGAAAAACGTGCCGGCCGAGCACTCATTGGTGCGGTCTATCGACTGGCTCTGTAGCGCAGAGCAGGAGGCGGCCAGCGACTTGATGGGGAAGAGCTGCGACGAACTCTTACTGAGCATCCCTTGAGGAGCCACGTTCGGCTCTGCCGCGTCAGTCACGGGGTCAAACATCATGATGTTCTGCCCAGCTCAACCGTTGATGGGCTTGGAGATGTAGTGGTGGGAGATGATGTCTTTTGTGGGCACAAAGTCCGCAGCGAGGAGGCTCTCGCGGTCAGGAGCCAGAGCGCGCATAAAGGGGAGAATCGTCTTGCTTCCTGTCACAGCTTTCCAGAGCGGCTCGATAACGCGAATGTTGTTGTTGAGGAGAATGTCAGCGAGCGCCGGACCGCTGACCGAGTCTGCTGCGCTGCGCTGGCGGTGGTGTTGTCTCAACACCGTGTCCCACGACCACGTCTTCCACACCATAAGAACCTCGTCACCGTCACTGTCAAACATGATGGGGTGGTCGCATGGCGCGGAGAGCGGAGCGGCGTGGGCAGGAGTGCCGTCGCGGTAACGGAAGTCGATCAGCTTCACGCAAAGCTTCGTGAGAAAGCCGGCTTTCTCTGCAAAGCTCATCATGCACATGGCGGTGTAGCGCTCCTCGTCGTCGTCGTCGATCATGAAGTGAGTCAGCTTGTGCTTGGGGGACACCTTCTCGTTCGACGTCAGGCGCACAAGGTGTGACACGCACTTGGCCCCCAAGAAGGAGCCGGTCGATATCCCCTGAGACATGCCGTAGTCGTTGGCCATCTCTTGGGTGTTGCAGCACTCTAGCAGCGCGCCAGAGGAGTCGCAGTTGTACTCCAGCACCGTCACCTTGTTGCCGTCATAGCCGAAGTCAAAGCGGTCACTTATTTGGCGGCATCATCTCCCACGAGCGACGCCGCAGCGGATGAATCTCGGGGGGAAGGGGGGGGGAGGGGTAGCCCAAATTGGTGCTCCAAGAGATACGCCGAGCCCGCGTCGTTGAGGACCCGAGCTGTGGCAGCCATGGCAATGCGGGTGCAGCGAGTGAGCCGCACGCCCGAGCCGGCACTAGATGTCAATAGTCGAGAAAGTAAAAAAAAAAAGCGCTGGGCACGTCACACTCCTCCGCCCTCGCGTCGTCGCCGACGTTACCGCCAATCGCAAGGGAGCGCTTCAGATAAAAGTCGCACCGCTCCTCTGGTTGCACCCACGGTAACTCCACGTGCTTGGGAAAGGGCTGGCGCACGATGCAGCCCGGTCCGGTGGCAATGCGAAACTTGTCGGCCAGGTCACCATCGCGAAAGTCGTAGTAGGGGCACTGCAGCGTCACCCACCCCAGCACCGAGTCCTCGTCTACGAGCTCTACTGTGCCTGCGCTGCTGCGCTGCATTGAAATCTCCCGGCTGTACAGCATGCCCTGCGGCCACCGCTCAAAGCCCTGGTTCTGCTCCGCAACTCGCACCGCCTCCGGCAGCACCTCCGTCACAACCGCGACGTGGCCAAGCGGCGTCTCCTCGCTCTGATCCCACACGATGATGTCCGACATCGCCGGCGCCGGGCCGTGTGATCTGTTGGGGGTCCGCGTGAACTCCACCGGTGTGCTATCCTGCACGTGCACAAACGGCGGCTCTGCTCTCAACATATCCGCGGCGATCGGCATGGACGCCGTCCACACAGCCTTGCGGGACGCGAGGTAGCGGCGTGCAAACTCAACGCACTGCCATTTGGCACCAAGCTTCGTGCACGGCACAATCACCGGCGCCTTGCGGACGGAGGAGCAGAGCGCCTGATAGGACGGTGTCACAGACTCGAGGTTGCTGAAGTGGAACTCATTCCCGTTGGATATGACGGGCACGCCATCTGGGGTGATGCCGATGACCTGGTCAAAGGGCACGAACTCAGTGCCGCTGTGGTGCGCGTGGTAGTGGTGGTCGCGTGGCAGAGACAGCATGAGCGCTTTTCGTAGCCGCCAGCAGATCTCGGAGTGGAGCAGGTTGCCATGACGGCGGAAGAGCTCGTGAGCAGCAGGGCCGGTGGAGGCACCGAGGGAGGTGGCAGGTCGAATTGAGAAGCGCAGAATTTTCGTAGTGCCACTAAGGAGGCAGGCGATTCAGACGAGAAGACGCGGAGCGACCAAACGAGGCAGCAGCGCTCCAAAGGAACCACTGCAGCACACCGTCAGTGACGCCTGCGTGCGTCCCTTCGTGCGTGAGGAGCTTATGTGTGTATGGACGTGTGTGTCAACGCGTGGTACAAGCGAAGGAAACATCACAGGATAGAGAAGACGAATGAAAACGAGGGCGCACTAGCACACCCCGTGGGAGGGCACGGTGGAGGGAGTGGGGTGTGCGGCGAGAAACAACGCGACATAACATGCGACAAACACAAGCAGAGTGCGCCCGAGCTTCTGCGCACAGCATGGGGAAAGCCAGGGAGAGAGAGAGCGACAACTATGGGCAGCAGCAGGAACACAGCGGCCGTCTCGGAAGGGAACAAAGAGTAGGCGTAGCCGCGAGAAGGAGAGAGAGAGGTGTAAAGTGTGGCTGTGATAGTGCCGCAGGATATATATGCATGTATGCGTGGGTGCGCCGCCGTTCGGGGTGCGCATCTGCACAAGCCCACATGGGCTTTACGATGCACGCGCACACGTCGGCGTTGTGTGCGATCGAAGCCATCTGAAAGAATGCACTGCCTCGTGCGGGCTTCGCTTACGCTGCAGCGGCTACGCACGTAGTGTGTGGCGTGTGCGGCGGAAAAGAAACGGCAGAGCAAACGGTCGCGGAGGAAGTCACCAGACTCATCAGCTGATGTGTGGCGCATGACGCCTGTCTGCTGCGAGTTCAGTTGCTTTGGTACCTATCACAGACGAGCCACCGTCATCTCACTTACGCGCCTTCCTAGGGTCGCGAAGCCCCCAGCTTCTACATGTCTCTTGGGTTTGTGTATGTGCGTGTGTGTGTGGCAACGGTCATCGTCAATTAACAATGCACCGCCACGTTTCCTCTCTCCTGCTCCTCCTCGGAGGAACTTCCGTCTCTGTAACAACGCGGAATGGGGACGAGGCGATGTGCGAATGCGCAGCTGTGGAAAAACACCACTGCGCCCGTATCGCCGAGGAAGCACCCGATTGGCCAAGATATGGATACACTTAAACAGGGAGGAAGACGGACACATGCATACACACACAGAGACGCCAGCCACCTTCCCAGGCATGAGTGAGGTAGAAGACGTCGTGGGCGAAAGACAAAGACCTCTCGATTCAAGGAGTCAAAAACAAAGACGTGAGGGAAGGTAGTGGATCACCTCAACGACTCAAACGTCGGAGAAGAGAGAGGGCCGTAGGTGGGGATCGCTAGACTGCGGCAATAAGCAGTAAACGTTAAGAAGGGGACAGTCGGCAGGAGCAAGTGGCGGATGAAAGACGTACAATGAAGCATATCTGTATGCGCAGATGGGAAGACAGACTCATGCCATCCCACGCCATGCCTCCCCCCTCTTTCCGCGAGGCACACGGGCACACACGTTAGAGGGACAGAAATGGAATGAGCTTAGACAGCGGGAAAGAAGAAAGACAAGGAATCCGAACAGAGAATGAGAAAGAGGGGGGCAGCGCACGCAAAAATGTTGATCTTTGGACTTTCTTGCGTGTGTGTGTGTGTGTGTGTGTGTGTGTGTGCCGAGGGGGGACGGGAGGCGGTGGAATGGATGTGGCGGAACTGTTACTCTCTTTTGACAATGGAAGGAGGGCGATGGGAAAGGGGGAGGGGAAGCAGCGGTGGTGCAACTGCGTCGTAAGACGGTGCAGCAACCAGAGTGCAATACGCCGCCAGTGATTTCCCTCCAGGTTTGTTCCTCCCGCCCGCCCCCTCGCCACACCTTCAACCGATTCCTTTCAAACAAAATCTCTCTCGTCTATCGGCTACTCGCTCAGAACGAGTTCACGGTAAAACAGGTATCCGCCAACGGTGAAGTACACAGAGATGCACATAACCAGCAGCGCGCCGGCAAGGTCAGTCAAGCGGTTCGTGGTGTCCTTGGAGTAGATAACAGCCGCATTTCCAACGCACTTCTCGATCCAGAAATCGTCTTTCGGATTATCTACCGCCTTGGCCTGAGCCGCCTTCATGGCTGCTGCTATCTTTGAGGCTTATGATACGGATGGCGTGCTGCGGTAAGGGTCCGACTTCGTGAGCGGGAACGCGCGTGCGCGCAAGAGCGGTATTCTCCTCTCCCTTTCCCGTCTCGTGCAGTGGACAGACGAGTCGCCAAGCAGGCAGAGAGAGGGCAGCGGCGAGTGTGGGATGGGGAGCGCGCAGCCAGACAAGCAGAAAAAAAAAACCCAATCCAGCGGGGAAAGGCGCAGCCCGGCGAAGGTGAAGTAGATGACTGTAACAGTTGCAGAGAGCCTAAAGAGGGGAGGGGGAAGGTAGGCAGTGACAGTAAAGATGCTTGCGAAGCCGCAGTTTAGCTCAGCCACACATGGTTGCGTTGAGGTGTTGGTGCGCGCATTGCACAAGGTCGAATGTATCGGTAAATGGAAGAGCCCGCACACGGGTGTGAGTGTGAGTGTGCGCGGGTCGGGGGTGGTGGGAGAGTGAGAGGCGCATGCACGGAGACGAGGGTGAAACGCACAGCCAAAGAAAAGGAGAGAAAAAGCGGGGGTGCAGAAGGGGTGGCATAGAAACGGAGAAAGGTGCACAGTCTCAGGAAACGGTGTCAAGGCGCGCCAAGTAGCAATGTGAGGCATCATCGTGGTCACCCTCTCTCGTCCTTGGCGCGGCCCGGAGAGAGCCTGCGGTACTTTTGACAAGGACGAGAGATGCGGACACGCTGCAACCACTGTCGAGGAGCCGCAACACTAGGGATAGCTAACTTTTGGCCACGGCACAGCGGCGCAAACCATGGGCAGGGCAACGTGCGTGGAGGAGAGAGAAAAACATGGTGTGCTCATGCTTCAGCTCTTTTCCTGGCATTTTCCGCTCCCCGCATCTCCTGCGTGTGTGCATGTGCTCGCGCATTAGACTTTGTGTTCGTGGGACGCGCTCAATCCAGGCACCCTCATGCCGATCCGCGGCATACAGACAAGCACACACGCCAAAGAGGACAACGCCGACTGTTACACTTATCTATAACGCACATTTCTGATTGAAGTACTCCGGGAGGGGGGGGGCAACCGCACAGCTCGAGAGAAAGAAGTAGGAGGGTAGAAGGTGGTGGTGCATCTATTGTACGCGCGGGACTGTGTGCGTCAGTTTGTGACTCCACGAAAGGAAGCGTCGCGGCGGAAATTGACGAAACAAGAAGGCGGTGTGCTCTAAGAGGCGAAGAAAGAAGCGGTGAAGAGAGGGCGGAGAGACCTCACTTTGGCGGAGTGAAGGCTCGCCTGCCTTTGCGTCGCCTGAGGCTTACCCGCGCGCCTCGGTCAACGGCACGTGACGTCCTCTAGCCAGATGGCCAGGTAGGGGTGCCTGTCGCCACACCCACACCCCACACACACGGCGACCACCAGCTCTATCACTGGTTCACGGTCATTTCACGGTAGAAGGCATAGCCGGCCCATGTGAAGTACACCGTGATGCAGGTGACTAAGAAAGCCCCAATCATGTCCGTCATCTTCTCCGACGCGCTAGCGGAAAAGAGGCGCTTTGAAAAGCACGCCGAGACAGGGTGATGTGACGAAGCGCTGACACTCGTTGGCGGAGCTGCCGCATCATTGGATGCGCGTCTTTCCCGAGCGCGCGCAATGGCCTCATCGATCAGCCGCTGCACAGCCGCCGGATCCGGCGGTGGCAGCGACGGGCTCTTGGCTGGTGCGCGACCAGACGGACGTGGAGACGACTTCCGTGAGGACTGCGAAGCAGACCGCGACTTGGAGCGAGAGGCGATTTTTCGGCGCGGGGGCATGGCAGAAACGGCGAAGAGAGGATGAGGAGAGAAAGAGGTGCACTGATTCAAGTGGGTGGGGAATCGAGAGAGAGAGAGAGAGATCATGCGCGACTGGTGCTAACAACGAGTGTGTGCGTGTGTTCGAACAGCGGGGCGCCGGAGGGGAGGAGAGGTGAACAAAGACATTCCAACAGCCACGGAGAGCGACAAACAGAGGCAAAGACAGAGATGAGACAACAGTAGTGGAAAATAACAAACACGTCAGGAACGGAGGTAGAGGTAGAGATAGAGGAGGAGGAGAGACTGTCCCCGGGTCACTCCAGCTGCGCAACGGTAGAAACCCGCGCGGTGTGGGTGGAGAACGGAACTCGAGGTAGCTCTTCACACTTCACCTTCATCCTCGTGACTGCCACCCTCTGGCAAAGGCACTGTGTCACGCCTGTGTCCTGTACTGGTGCAGCACTCAAGAAAGCGAGAGAAGAGCGCGCCACGCACACGAGGGGAGAACGCGACGCGAAGCGGGTCCAGGGACGAGAAGCACGCGGGACCTTGATGCTCCGTTCTGTGTTTAATAAAGTGCTCGGAGAGTTGCGATCGCCCCGGTCTTCTACTTGCGACTTTGCCTAATGGATGCGTTAGCGTTCATCTGCGCATCTGGGTGGCGATGTGCTTGAGATGAGGACAAGCACGACCTTCGAGTCGAAACAGGGTAGAGGACGGCGAAAGAGAACATCGGAGAGAGGCCGGATGAGGACGGAAAAGAAAAAAGAGCAGATTCCAACGACAACGGAAGTGGCGCTCGCATCTTAAAACGAAGTGCCTGCACGAAACAACACACACGCGCACACACGACGGTAGAGATAGAGAGAGCGAGAAGACCTCGTGCGATGAAAGAGAGAAACGCGACAAGCACACTAATCCAGCGTCGAGATCAGCTCGAGCAACTTCGGCAAATACCGTTTTGTGCTGCCCAGTACCGGGAACTCGTGCAGGATACCCTTCTCCTTGTAAAAGCGCAGGAGCGGCGTTGCGGTGGCGTCGTATTCATCCTGACGCTTCCTCACGACATCGATGTCGTCATCCTTTCGGGTGATGAGCGGCTTTGTGCAGCCGCACTTGTCGCACAGGCCATCCAGCTTGGGCTTGAGGGGGTCCATCTTGATCCCTCCCTCGTCGATAGAAGCCAGGTTGTACACAAACCCGCAGTCTGGGCAAGAGCGGCGCGACGAGAGCTTCTTGATGATCACGTTACGCGGTTGAGTGAGGTTGATGACGTGGTCAATCTTGATATCCCCTGACGTCCACAGCGCTGTGGCCTGCGAGATGTTCCGCGGGTACCCATCCAAGATGTACCCGTTTGGTCGCTCCTTGTCTGCCGACAGCGACGCTATGAGCTGCACCACCATCTTTGTGATGATCTCATCGGGAACAAAGACGCCCTTCTCAATCAGCCCCTTCACCTGCTTCCCGATGGCCGTACCCTCGGCGACCTCTTTCCGCAGAAGATCTCCGCTGGAGACGGCGTGGCACGCTAGCGACACGGCCGCGAGACCGGAATAAGTCCCCTTCCCCACACCCGGCGCACCTACGAACAGCAGCCGCAGGAACTTGCTCGGCATTTAGAGAAGGCCCTACAGAGCTGCACGCAAACAAAGGACAACAGCGTACAGTTTTGTGTGCGCTTAGTGCAGCTCGGCCCTGAAGTCTATGTACCGCTGTGACAATGTAGGCTGGCGCCTGTGGCGGTTGTAGCGTGAAGGAAGGCGCTCGATGTTGCTGCTGTGCCGACTCTGAAAGAGAGGCAGAGACAAAGACTTTGTAGTTCAATGACAAGGAGAGTAGGGGGAGGCAGAGAGAGATGGCCACTCACCGCGATATCGATTGTGTAGCGCCGCTTGACGGTGGGCGTGGACGAGAAGACGACCACACCACCACGAGCAGTAAGTGCGGCAGAGGAAGTGGAGGTGGATCGCAGCAGACGTCGGTAGCTTGGAGTGCAATGGGAGAAGAGGTCCGGCCATCGTGCTTGTCGACGTTACCCGAAGAAGTGTTCTCTTCCCTTTCGCTTCCCCTACCTATGGATAGGTGACACAGCCAGACAGCAAGTGGAGCAGACAAGGAGCCAAGTGGTACTCCCCTTTCGGAGCCTTGCGAGTGCGCTTGCATGGAAACACAAAACAAGCGCACTCTTCACCGCCCCCTAATGCGTGAGACCATTTCGCGTGGGAGAGCGCTGCCTCTGTGCGCATAGAGCAGCTGCACGCACACCCGCGCGTGTCGACTACCCCTCGTTGAGGGAAAGAGATACGTATACGAAGCCACTTGTTTTCGTTGCATCCGTGCATGCATGCATGTCTTCAAGTGGGTGTAGTGTCCTCAAGCTCGCTGATTGGCGGGTGCCTCCTCTCTTACATCTCTCAGACTCGCGGTGGATGTTCGAGCTTTGGCGGCTTTCGCTTCGCTCTTGCGTTAAAACTCGGCTTAGTGGGTCCGAGAACGACGACCAGCACAGATTTAATAAACAACAGCAATGCGTTACTCGACAGGCTCGCTCGTGGGTGCGCATCAGCGAGTGAGCTGCCGCGCCGGCAGGAGGGAAGGGCAAAGAAAAACGACGGACGAGCGGAGAACCGCTCCATCCCCTTCGGTGACCACCACCGCCGCCCTAGCCTCCACCGCCTTCCTTGCACAACGCGCACCACTGGACCAAGGACAAGGACACCTTCGCGCTCCGCACACGTCAGGGAGAGAGGAGGAAAGCGGCCTCCCATGCAGCCACCCTCTTCTGCCCCCGGAGACACGCGCTCGCGATGGCACACATCCACTTCATTAGTCACATTAAAGCCGACGCGATCCTCCGATGCGTGCACAAACCAATGCACTCACAGGGCCGCGCACCGCCGCTAATGCGGCGTAGGTCTAACTTTTCTTGACCCTCTTCTTTGCATCCGTCTTGACCCGCCTGCCCTCCAGTGGGGCGGCTGCTGAGATGACCGTTGGCACCTTCGTCTTCTTCCTCTTGTCGGCTGGGGTGAGCGCTGCGGCTTTCTGGCTGCCGTTTTCTCGTTTGGGGCATTTTGTCGGGGCCGCGGCATACGTCTCCACCTCCCCCGCTGCGTCCTCACGCTCTCGCTTGCCATGTGCGGGAGCCAGCTTGGACAACGCGTGCTCCTCATCCTCGGAAAGCTGAATGGCGGCCTTGTAGAGTGGCTCGTGCTGGACCACGTGCAGAACTTCGCGTGCGATGAGTGCGGCGTGGTGGCGGTTCAGCTTGGCGCTGTGGGCTTCGTCGGTGACATACTGCAGAAATGCCTTGACAAGCATCGGCAGCGCTGCGAGGTGGGACGTGACAGCAGGCTTGCTACAAATCTCTACAGTCTCGGGCACAAATGCTGGCGTGAGCCACGTGTGGTGGTTCCACTCCTTATTCTCCATGGAGAAGAGGTTGTGCTCCTGCCAGTTGGGAAGCAGGAACCTCCGCTTGCGCTCCTCGTGCGGGGTGAGCAGGTGCATAAGGATTTGGTAGCCATAGGGACTGTTGACTACCTGCCCAATGTGCTCCGCTAGGTCGCTCGCAACGTACTTCCTCAGCATCTGCGCGTCGTACAGGAGGTCAAACAGGCGAGCAATGACCGGTGCTGCGTACTTGCTTGTGCACAGCTCCCCCAGCTGAGCGTTGAAGCTGTGAAGCACCTCCTTGCGCTTCTTTGGCTCCGTCAAGGAGAAGGCGAGGGAGGCAAGAGGGGCGCCTTCCCGGGTGGCCGAAATAGCGGTAATGTGTGGACGTAGCGTGTCGCACAACTCGCTCACCTCGTCACGCGTACCGCACCTTACGTAGGTGCCAACGAGCCGCTGCACGAACGGGTACCCGATCGCCTCCTTCTGTGACACCAGTTTGTCACTGAGGTCAAAGAGGCGACTGAGAAGGCGCCGCTGAAGTGACGGGTTCTTCTTCAGGACCGCCTCCACCTCCGGGTACCCTGGCCACCGCCTCATCACTGCTACGTTGTCTTTAAACACAGCTAGCAAGAGGAGGCTGCGGTCCGCCGGGCTGCACCAGCGGCTGCTGTACACAGAGTGGAGCACCTCGATACCGAACTTGTGCGCTACGAGCTGCGGCACAGACGGTATTACGTGCGTCATCAGTTTGCTGTAGGCCTCGTGTGGAACGTGGCGTACCAACGCGCAAACCACGAAATGCGCGTAGGCGTCCGTCGCGTAGGTGGAAAAGTCCTTCGAGACCCACTTCAAGAGCCTGTTGACCTGCTCCGCCGAGCCGTACTTGATCATGGACTGCACCACGCGGCTCACGCTCGGTGTACGCACGAGGTTCGCGAACTTGGGCTCGATGAGATGCATGAGCTTGTCCACCATGGGGTACTTGTGCGCGTATGCGGTCTTCTTGCTGGAAGGCATGGCAACTTGCTCCTCCGTGCGGTCCTCGATCGTGCGTAGCTTTTCCCATAGGCGCAAAATCTCGCCATGCTCCGACGACATCTTCAGTGCGTGCTTTTCAGCCGCATCGAGTACGCGCCCCTCCTTCTTCTTGATGATGGCGATCTTCGTCAATCGATCTGACTGAGGAAGCTTGCTGAGGCGCTCCTCTCGCGCCTCCTGCTTCTTCGCATTCGTACGGCCCATAGCTAATTACGGCGCGCCCACTCACTGACACGGGGCAGAGGGACGGGATTCAGAATGGCAAGCCGCTGCAACCGAGAGGGAGGTGTGGAGTCAAGTGACTGCGTGTGTGTGGCTGAGTGTACGTCACAGTGGCAAGTGCGCGTGTGTCGGCGATAGCCGCTCAGGTGGCGATGTCGCGGAGAACGGAAAAGGGAGAAGCATAAAAGGAGAAAGAGATTCGCCAACGTGACCGTCTCGCTGCCATACAACGCGAGGTCGACGCTGCACCCCCGGCCCTGCCACAGGGCCCCTCCCCCTCGCATCGCGTGGCGCGGAGCAGCCGTAGACACGCGCGTCACAGCAGCGCGCCGACCCGGTCATCTCAGCACGGCCCCCGCCTCAAAGGCAACGCGCCCGCCCGCATCCCAGGTCGCCCCGCAGCCGCTCCACCCATGCTGCTCGCCACGTGGTGCATATCCCTCGCGGGGCGCCTGAGCCGCCCCGCACCACTAAGCAGTGAGGGCCGAGTGGGATACGCTCCAGCCACGTTGACACACTGTGCCCATCATATGGATGGCACACGCGTGCGCAGTGCCGCAGGTCGCTCCGGTGCAACGCCGTCCACCACCGGACCGCCGACATGAGTAGCGCGGAGTCTCTCCGACTCCCCAACGTCGTAGGCGCCTGGCCCTCTCACCACGAGAAGGGGCTGTGCATTGGCCGGAATAGGGGAGGGGAGGGGCTGCCCGGCTTCGCCACACACCGAGTGGGGAGAGGGGGTGGGTGCACGGAGCCCTGCGAGACGACTCGCTGAGGCGTGTGTCCCTCCTCCCACCACCACCCCATCCGCCGTCAGTGAGGGGGGGGGGGGAAGGGGGAAGAAAGCGAGAAAAGGCAAAAGGGTGCCGGAGTTGCGCCACACTTTCGCTTTTCAGTGAAGCAGCTGCACACACGCAGCCCTGCCAGTCGCCGTCAGCGTGCGCCGAGCGTGGTTCATTACGTGTGCGGAGGCAACTACTTGTGTGCATCGAATCCGCGGCAGCCGCGTCGTCAGCCGCTGGGGCAGCGCTGAGGTGTGGAATACGGAAAAGGGAATGGGGGGAGAGTGCGCGCGTGTGGGCAGGCGCGCACGGCAGCAGAGGAAGCCGGGTGGCCTCCAAATGAGAGGCGAAGAGAATCCCTCTGACAAAAATAGGCATCACCCCCTGGCCCCCTCCTTTCTCCCGCCTCTCCACGTAGAACACACAGCCTCTCTTTCGTGGTGACCAGAAACCGCCAACGACCCCACCCACACACATGCAGGTGCTCGTGGGCACCTTTCACCCTCTAGCGAGGCTGCACTTGAGTCCTACGGCGCTGACTGTAGACACACCTCTGCAGTGCTCTGCGAGCTTGCTTGATACGACTGCGTAATGCATGCAACGCAGCGCACTCGCGGCGCGCCATGGATACGTGATGCTGAAAGAGCCGCTCCTGTCGGTCCACCGTCTGTGCTTCCTCCAACAGCACGTCCAGATTGTCCTCTAGTGCCACGTAAGCGGTGTGCACCGCAGCCTGGCAGGTCGCCAGCGCGTCGTTGAGGCTGATCAACTCCTCATAGTTCCTCTTGAGCACAGCGCTGGCTGGAACCACGGACGTTGACTTTCCACCACTTCGGGTACGCTCGACCCACTTCGCATGACAGCTGTATGAGCTACTCGGCCGCGCCGCGGTCACGGCCGCCAATGTTGCCTTCATCTCCGCCACACTGCTTTTGAGAAGTCTCTCGTACCCGCGCCACTCCTGCACCGCCGCGTGGATATCGGCGGCGGTGAGAGTACCGACAAGGCGCGCCGTGCTGTCATCGCCGTACGCAAGGGTCTCCTCATCGGGTGTTGGTGATGCCGCGCTCTTGTCAGGTTTGGCTCTCTGGAATGTACGTTCAATGTGGGTATCATCGAGTGTGGCCGCGTCGCGCAAGAAGACATCTGCCCCTGCTCCAGTAGCCGTCGCAAAAATCGTCAGGAGCTGCTTCGATGAAACTGGAGACGACTGAGATGAAGACGACTGGGAGTCTAGCCAGCTCAGTAGTTGGTGTATCACACCCCCTACGCTCACATCGCGCGCATCAGAGCGGTTTGCAGCGATCTCGTGGGCATAGGCGCCGATGGGGTCAGACGCTGGCATCCGCAACGACGGCACGTCGAAAAATACTGCCACATCGTCGTCCGCGGTGGCTGGTACTTGCGGTGGGGATGCGGATGAACCACCCCCAAAAGGACGAGGCAGGTCGCGCCGCCGGACTCCGATGTGTTCGAGAGTGGATAGAACGGTATCCTCCATCCGCCGCAGATCAAAGAGAAACGATAGCAGCGGGTCAACGACGGCTGCAGGAGCACCATAACGGAAGCCGTGACGCTGGCCGTCGCCGTTAGACGTCATCTGCACTTTGCAGCGACAATTCTACGCGAGAAATGTGTGTGTGCGTGTGTGTGTGTGTGTGTGTGTGTTCTTATGGGTCGTCCGCGAGGGAGGTGAGAGGGTGCGCATGCTAGTGCGCGTGTGCGAGACACTGAAGAAGAGCAGCGGTTCACGGACACGTATTAAGAAAACAAGGAAGAAAGAGGCGAACACGGGAAGCACACTGGGCTGACATGCACAGCAACACGAGTGGAAAGGTAACCGAGAAGGCGCAAGAGAGAGGACGCTGTTACCGACTCCGTGGAAACCCAGGCCCTGTCGAGAGGCTGCGCCCCGTTGAAAGGTGGAAAGCGGCAGTTCTTCGGACAAAGCTGTGCGACCCTCGATAAGGCGGGTGGCAGCAGCGTGTACGGGGTGCCAGCCTGGGTGGGTGGCTGTCGACGCGCGCCGCATTCGAGGGCTGTTTCGCCTCTGTCCTCCACACACGCACACCACACACACACACACCAGACACATATATGCACATTAGCATACCTACGCGCACAGAAAGGCGCACGCGAACATCCACAGAGCCGTGCGCACATGACAACGCGCATCAATCGCCCGCTCTCCATCTCGAGGAAAGCTCGTCTAACAAAGAAACCGAGTCGCATAACTTCTCTCTCCTCCTTTACAACGCAGGCGCCCACCTGCGCTGGCGAAGGCCTCGAAACACACGCGCCCGCCAACGAAGGCAAAAAAACGGACAAACACTCAAGTATCTACACACGCCATAAATGCGGCGGGATGAGGCGGGGCGCGGGTGTCACACACGTGCAGAGACAGACAAGCACGCGGATGCACATGCTCTCCTCGCCCAAGAGCCAAAGGCACGGAGACCACAACACTCTCACATACCGCGAGGGCATGCAGTCGTCCATGTTCGTGCAGCTCCAAGAACAACTGCAAACTCACATAGGCGAAAAAAAAGAGAAAATGAAATCAAACAAGCCAAAAAGAAGAAGATGGCAGTCGGACAAAACGAGTGTGGGAGAGAGACCTTCGCTTGTGATTCGGGTGTGCAGCCGTTGCGGCACCCCCGCACGCACATTGCATCCGGTGGTGTACCTCCTCTGCCTACCCACATGCCGCCTTGTGGGCCTGTCCACCCGAGACACACGGACACATCCCTGTGGCAAGGCAGTCCGCCCCAAACATATATATATATATATATATGTATACGGGCGGATGTCACACTCACCCAACGACACGCATGGCGGCATTGCTGAGTACGCAAGTGTGCAGTGTGTGCAAGGAGAGGCACGGCTCGGCAGGAGACGAAGTGGGGAAGGGGGGATGACACTGTTGGCGGCAGTGAGCGGAGAAAAGAGAGGCAAGACGAAAAGAGAGAAAGTGGGATTGATAGATAAACGCACGCTGTAGGCCAACGAACCTTGGCAAGAGAGCTGCTTTCAAGGCTCGAGCCCACAGACACAGTTACATACACATAAAACAGCGCACGTGACCCTGCTAGCCCCTACAACAACTCCACGCCGATGGATGCGGTGGCAAGGACAACTAGGAGGTGGAGATGGTGAGAGAGGGAGTGTGCATGTGTGGGAGTGTCGCAGAAGAATGGCAGGGAAGAACACAGGGAGCCAGCTCAAGAATGCCGAACAAAGCAAAAAAAAAGAAAACGAGCAACTCAACAAGACTCTGGTGGCGTATGGAGGGCGGGTGGGTTGGTGGGAAGCACAAGGAATCGGAGGGAACCGGGGGGAGGAGGGGGTTGGTAGATCCACAAGAGAAGACGAAAACATCAAGAAGTAGAGGAGCACCAGCCAGTATCGCACGATCGCGTCTCTCGTAGTAGTAGTAGTAGTACCTCCGCCGGTGAGGAAAGAGCGAGAGAGGGACTGTGATCTACGCGCACATCGGCTGCGTCCGCACCGGGACGCAGCACGAAAGAGAGAGAGAGAGATCACATTTCAGCGGTGGCACGCACACATGGGAAGACGGACGGACAGAAAGACACACGCTGGCTACGCTGCAACGAGAAGAGCACCGATGGCAGCGAGTAAGAGATCCGGAAGGACATGAGCACGTGTACGCAAAACAGCAAGATGACGACAGCGGCAGGTGCAGAGCGAGCAAAGGGAGAAAAAAAGTGAAGAGATAATAATCTAAGCAAGCATACACACACGCACCCGCACATAGAGAGGGGGAGGGAGGGAGAAGGGAAGGGAGGTAAGAGGGATTTGTGGCCGTTGACGACGGGCGTGTGCTTTGTGGAAGGAGTGCGCCTGTATGAGGGAGAGACTGGTGGCGCACGGATAAAGAATGGCCCGTCACTCCTTTTCAAAAGTGTTCGTGCGCATGATAACGATTGACGGCTGTGTGTGCGCGTCTATGCGAAAATCTTCGCCGACGTGGGTAGGCCATTCAAGCAGTCGGTGGCTGTATCGTCACACTCATGCACACGCGCGCTCAGACGTGAGAAGACAACTTGGCGCCGCCCTCCACACCGTGCATGCACACAACGATTCCGCTTGTGATATGGTCCTGGGTATGTGGGTGTGTGCAAGTGCGTCTCTGTGTGTTTGCCTGGGTAGTAGAGTACATGGCTTCTTCTTGTCTTCATGCAGAAAACGAAGGGGGAGGGAGAGGGAGGAGGGGCGCGCGTGTGAAAGAGAAACACACGCACACCAAGCGCAAGGGAGACACCACCCAACGCTAAGATGACGAAAACGCAAGCTTAAACAGACGAAAATGCGTCTTCGGTTGTATTTCCGTTTTAAGGATTCCTTTCCTGCGCCCTCCCGTCCTTTGGCGCCGCAGCAAGCCGCGTTTGCAGGTTCGCGCATGCCCCGGCCGCGTCAGCTGTTGTTCAGGTGGCTGTCCGCCGTGCAGGAGAAGCCGCCAAACAACCTCTGCTGGCCATCGTTGAGCTGCGAGCTCTGTGCCGGCGTATTCACGACGTGGTGCGGGTTCTTCAAAGAGGTCGAGGGGCCAGCGCTGACGTTTTTGCGCGCAGCCAGCATCTCCTCCACCGACGGCAGTGGGGTCCACCGCGATGGGGCAATCTTGCGCTGCGCCACCTCCTCAAAGCTGATCCCGGTCCAGTAGGGGTGCTGCTTCACCTCAGGGCCCTTGATGCGACGGTTGGGGTCCTTCATGAGCAAGCGGCTGATCAGATCCTTGGCTTCCGGCGACACCGCCACGCCACTGGGGAAAGAGAGGTCAGAGTACAAGATGTTGTCGAACACCTCCGTCATGCTGCGGCCATTGAAGGGAGTGCGGCCGCACAGCATGCGGTACAGCAGAATGCCGAAGGACCAGAAGTCCACTGCGTTGGTGTACTCACGTTGGCGCAGCACGTCAGGAGCCACGTAGAACGGCGACCCGACGAACGAGTTGGCGCGCAGTTCCTTGTCGGAGACGTCCTGGCCGTCCTTGTGGAAATCCTTGGACAGGCCGAAGTCTGCAAGAGCGCAGTGGCCCTCACCATCCAGCAGAATGTTCTCTGGCTTTAGATCTCGATATATGACGCTGTGCTCGTGCAGGCACATAATGGCCAAGAGGATCTCGGCACCGTACAGCTGCGCTGTTGCCGGGTCGAGCTGCTTCTTCGGGACGGAGTTCATGTACTTGTCGAGGTCACCGCCAGGCATGTAGTCCATGACGAAGAACAGCTTGTGCTCCGACTGGAAGGTCCAGTACAGTTTCAGCAAGTAGGGGTGGTTCAGGCGAGTCAGCACGTTGCGCTCCGTAAAGACGTCCTGCACTCGCTTGTGGTCCAGCAGGCCCTGCTTGTTGATCACCTTCATGGCGTAGTACTTGTTCGTGGAGAGGCGACGGCACAGCACCACGTAGGCAAAGGAGCCCTTGCCGAGGACATCGAGGGTCTCGAAGTCGTCTTTGGTCAGCTTCTCCGGCGCCTCAGGGGTTTCCACACGCTTGTTCTCCAAGGTAGGCGTCGACTCGGACTTCTTGTCCTCCTCTTTGTCCTTCTTTTCCTTCTTCTTGAAAAGTTTCATGAACATTTTGACGGGGTGGGGGGGCGCTTGAGGTGTGCAGAAGGGAAATGTGTCGTCGCTGAGAGCGAGCGAGGGGAGGCGTGTATGCGCTTGTGCACAGAGACGGCCGCCAAGAGGAGAAAACAAACGGCTGATGTTTGCCGGCTTACGCGCGGGGAAGGGGGAGCGGTTGGCGGTGGCCTGGAGGAGGAGGGCACCGCACACAGATAGACGAGGGAGGGGGGGGGGGGGGTATGTGCGCTACGCGGAAGACAGCAAAGAGAGAAGCGGATGCTCGTTGCGTTTTCGTACGGTGGTCAGTCCCCGAGACGGTTGTGGTATCGAGAGTGATACAGAGAAAGCACGCACGTACGCGCCGGGGGGTAAGTGCGAAGGAGAGCGGGACTCACACACGCACACGCAGAGAAAGAGAGACTGTAACAGGATGGAGGCGTATGCTTTGTGACACAACCGTGTCTCTACGAGGATGGCGTTTAGGCGCCCCTTTTAGCTGATGTTGGTCGGCTCGACGCCTGGCGCTCTCTCCCAGGTGAGCGTTCGGTCTTCTGCTAGGCGTAGCGAAAGAGAGAAAACACAGGGCGCTTGTTTACGCGAAGGGAGAGCGCGAGTGGCTGAGGCTGCCGAGTGAAGCGGACGTCTGCGGTGTGTGGTGGTGCGTCTGTGGCGGAGATTGGGGGGAGAAAGAGGACGGCCAAGCGCGCACAACTGGTTGTTATTCACTAAAGGAGGGGGTGAGAGGGTGGTGATACAGCAGAGCCAGCGAAAGAGCGCACAGCTTTGTGTATACAGACTGATCAACAGAAACAGCAAAAAAGGCAGACAGGCTAGAAAATATATATGTGTGTATGTGTGTATGTGTGTGTGTGTGCGTGTGTGTGCGTGTGTGTGTGTGTGTGTGTGCGGGCGTGTGCGGGAGACGCACCCACACCAAGACACACAAGACAAACAAAGCACAGTAAGCGAGAGAGAGAGAGAAAGGGAGGGGGACAATGAAGAAACAACGGAAGCGAAAGGCAAAACGATGTCGAGGGCGGGCGGTGAAACAAAAAGGAAAATAAGAGGCAGCGGGTGTTGGGCGGTGTAGAGGGATGAAGAGACCTAAGTACGGAGGAAGTGCACACAGTTCTACGTCGTGTGGCAGGGAGAGAAAGAGGTGGCACCGAGACACACAAACGGCGGAAGCGAGACGAAAGAGAGAGAGAGAGAGGGGCCACGACGGGGGTGAGTCGATGTGGATAGAGAGAATGACAGCACATGAGGTGAAGGGGGCGCCGGGGATGAGAGAAGCAACAGTGCTGCATTCTGAGAATGAGCCACCGCACGACTTCAGCGTGCTCACCAAGAGGGTTGAGAAGGGACGTTGATACATCCGCTGTAGCCTGAATCGCCTGATAAAGTGCATCATGCATGTCCGCGTGTTTGCTCGTTTATCATCTCTGGCGATGCCGCTCATGCTTGGTTTCAGAAAGTGGTCACGTGTACGGTGGAGGCGAAAGAACGGCTTCCAGCGGCGTTCACTCGGGAAGAGAAAACGGCATTCACCAGCAGCAGTGCAAGGAGAGATGTGAAACGCGTATCAAGAGACCGCCGGAGCACACACCATCACGCGCAGAGAGGGAGATGGCAAGACCGAATGGGCGAAGGGGCGCACAGAAAAGCAAACGCGAGAAGCAAGCGAGCGCCAGCCAAGTGGGTCGACGGCAGAAAGGGAAAAGCTGGAAGCACACGCAGAGTAGCAACAGCAGCGAGGCGGCAGGCAGGCGAAGCCGTCCACAAGTGTCAAAGAGCAACACACACAAACACACACACACAAAAAAAAAAACGGTGAAAACAGCGAGAGAGAGAGAGAGAGAGCGAAGCAGGCGCGACATGCGCACACAGACCACCCTACCATGGCATCACCCCCGCCACCGCATGCACGCACATGCCTAAGGACTACAATTCGTGGAGAAGCTCGGTGAGGTGGCTCTCCAGGCTCAGCAGACGGCTTGGCACAGCCGGCGGCGAGGAAACGGCTACTTTGACCTGCAACTGCATTGGCGCAGCGGCGCTTGCACCTGCAGCCCACCCCCGCAGCTGCGTACACGCCTCTGCCACGTCCTCGGCGCGACTAAGGCGGTGCGGCACGGTATGGGGCCCGAGGAGAAGCCGCATGTGCACCGAATCTAAAAGAGCGCTGGCGTACAGCCAACAGCAGAAGCAGAGCGCCTCCTCGCCGTCAGCGATAGGTGGTCCAAGGAACACCAGGGAGAGCTCTTCCTGCGTGAACTCGCCATTGTCGACCGGCTGAGGGTCGGAGGTGGCGTTGGCGTGTTCGCCCATCCAGCCAACCATGCGAGGAACCCACAACGCCACATAGCGGCTCATCACTCGCTCCACCACATCCAAGGTCGGCGCATCTGTTGACGCGGCGAAAGAGACACCGCTGCAGGCTTCATGGACCCACTCTGCGAGTGCCGCCCGCCGCTGCACCACCTCTCGTACGCCGTCCAGCGCCACAGAAAACGGTACGAGAATGTTCGACGCGTCCCTCTCCCACGGGTGCAGGCGAAGCAGGGTCAGCACGCACGCCTGCAGTGTCGTGACGCCGAACGCCTCCTGCGAGGTGGACTCCATAAACAGCGGCTCGGCTGCAAAGTCGGACAGCAGTTTGGTGACGGCGTAGAGTCGCCTGCAGCGAGACTGGCTCAGCACATACTGGTGAATAGGCAGCAGATCATCGGCGGAGCCGGAGGTGCTCCTCGCAGGCTTCTGCCGTCCATCGGTGCATGCCTGCGTGAGGCGCGTGGAGAGGTCGATCTCGCGGGACCATTGCACCAACACCTTGAGCAGCTGCGTGAGAGTCTGCGCCTCGTTGTTCAGCTTCTCTACACAGTGCACCGCGTCCGTGTACGGGTCGAAGAGCTTCTCCTGGCTCTCACTTTGGCGGGCAAAGGCAACGCCAATGTCGTCGAGGGTGACGGCATCGCGCAGCCGCGCTACAGACGCCGCCAGCGCCGTCTCCTCCGCGCGGTAAACCTGGCTGTACAAGTTTAGCAAGACGGGATAGCAGTGCTGAAAGACGCGGTCTGCCACCCAGCGACCCACCAGAGCCTCCCCTCCATAGTCGAGCACCTTCGACTGCTGCTCCGGCCCTACCATGTCCAGCACCCAGCGCACCATCGAACGCGCCAGCGACGCAATATCACGCAAGGCCAGGTCAAGGTCCGCAGCGCTGATGCACCGCCCCTCCGCTGGGTGGATGCAGCCGCCATACGCATTACGCAGCGTGCACCACCCGAGTGGGTTGCCGTGACCACCAGCACCCACTTCCGTGTCTACACCGCAAGTGCCATACAGGCAGTAGAAGCAGCGCCGGAACACATGCAAAGCCGTCTTGGCGACCTTGTGAGTGTTGAGCAGTTCAAGCACGCAGCTGCGCACGTACTCTGTCGAGTTGGACTGCTGGATGCCTTCACGAGATATGTCAGCCTTCTCATAAGCGATGCGGCGCGCCTCGGCATCGGCGTTGCTCAGCAGCGACTCCCACTGGAAGCTCTCGCGCCACTCGTACACCTCCGTGTCCATGCGGGCCTGTGGAGTGAGACTGGGCAGCACGAGCTCTCCATCTACGGGGCTGGAAGCGTTGCGCCAGTCGGCGGATATGCGAACGCCAGACGGCAGCGTAACGTGCCCCTCACCGCTGAATTTGCCATCACGCCACACCACATCCAGCACGACGCCGTCCCATCCTGGTCGCGACGCCGGAGGCCATCGAGCCGCCCCGCATGGTGCGTGACGCTCAGCGAGTGGCTTGCTATCGCCGCTCCCGCAGCTCCATCCACCATCGCTGCACAAGCGAGAGAGACACACCTCCACCTCGGCAGGAAATACGAAAAGAGTACCAGTGTCGTGGAACTGGCCGCGGCGGAACCGACCAATGTACCGGCTCCCGCTGGCCCACATGTAGCACCCGAAGCCCTCGCGCTCATTGTCCGCCCACTCCCCAACGTAACGATCGCCGCTGAACGTCACCAGCTCACCCCAGCAGTGCCGCGACGGCTCCACAGAGGCGGCCCAGGCGCTGAACTTGGAGCGGGCCTGTGCCGAGGGTGGCTGCTTCACTTTCAGCTCCACAAAACCGCAGTAGCGATCCCCGTTCGGATAGTCGACACGAGTAGAGGAGGAGAGGTCAGGCCGATCCATCCGCCACCGTGCCCACAGTGTGAACGTGGGTGTGCACAGGCGTCCGTAGCCGTCACGCCAGCGCTGCACAAAGTGGCCCTCGTACCGCGCTCGGCCGTCGCCAGAGCGCCAAACACCGCGTCCATGGGGAATGGCTACACCACGCTTCACCTCAACAGCGCCTTCGTACGAGTCGCCAAGTTCCAAGGAGAGGTGATGGCTGATGCTGCTCGCCAAGGACGTCGCGGCCGCCGCCGTAGAGCCGTCTCGCGGAGACGTCCGCATGCGCTCCAACACACACAGCGGGAGTGAAAAAGCAAAGCCTGAAAATGGAGCGGAGACGCTTGAAAGGGAGAAGCGCACCAATCCTTTGTCGGCCTCCTGTCCCCTTTCATCTGCCGCCAGTCCCGTCGCGAGCCACAGTGCGTTGAGTGGCGTACCTGCACTGGCGACAGCGAGGCGGGTAAGCACGTGTGTGAAGAGTCAAAGGGAGAGAGAAAGGACGCGGGAAAGGCACGAAGAAGACGAGGAGTGGCGGGGTGGGTGAGGCGTTGAGGAGGCCAGCCACAAGGCGCGGAGGAGCGAAGGCAGCATATGTGCGAGAGCGCATACGAAGAATGTCACGCCCATCAGGGTCATGCAGATACGTACTCACAAGCAGACCCATGATGGCAGAGCGAGTCGCGATGTGACTGGCGCGTGTGCAGCCCCACTGGTGTCTGCCATCAGCTTACGCACCGCCCGCTCTCAGCCTGTGATCGTGGCGGCAGCCGCACTCGGTCGGTTTTGCTGCGCCTCTCACATCGTTTATCAACTCAGTCCCGCCAGCAGAAGTGAACGGCACTCGGGGAGGGAGGAGGGGACAAGAAGGCACGCCACAGATGCAACAGCATACGTGTCCGCACGCGCGAGAAGAGAGTAGGTGCGCACGACAACGAGCCGACAGGAGCGAGGATGGGCGGTGGGCCGCAGCGCCCGTACGTACGAGCGAGGGAAGGAGGACGGTACAGCGCACACCCAACGGCGACATGCCACCCCGACGATACGCCACTCGCATCACAACAACCAGCGCAGGGCACACAGCACAGCACCTTCGCAGAGAGCCGCATACCTCGACTGCTTGCCTCCGCTCGAACCAGCTGACTTGCTTCGTCTCCTCGCGCACCACTCGACGAGGCTTCCTCGTGCCTCGGCCGGCACACAAGCATACAGGGCTACTTCGGTTGCCACCGTCGCGCCGCCCGTTTTTCATGCGATCGTAACATGCGGCTTGGCTCTTGGCAAGGCTGGAGAAGTGGCCGCCGTCTTCTTGGACGACGTTGACGCCTCACGTGCCGCCTTCTTCGCCGCCTCGTACTGCTGGTAGTAGTCGTACACCTCCATGTCATCCGCGTACTTGAGAGCCGGGTCTGGGTGCTGATACCAGTTCGGGACAAAGAGCACGAGGCACACCACCGTCGCCGCACACACACCGATGACAGTGACGAACACGCAACCCATCCAGTACGCGACCGGAAAGGAGACGGCCAGTGACCCCCACAGAATGCACTGGAACATGTCTGCGCAGTACCCCTGATCCCGAAGCGACATGGGTGAGAAGAGACCAGCTACCCAGCGTGCGGCGGGGTGCACCTTGCGCAGTGCCAGCGCAGCGGGATTCGCTTCGGGTGTGGCGGCGGCCTCCATGAACGGCACACAGAAAGCACGGGGCTCAACGACGGTGGTGGAAATGAGAGGAACACAATAGAGACAACAGCGGGAGATAGGGGACGGGTAGCGGATGCTGCGGCTGCCGTCGCCACGAAAAGGAAAAACAATGGAATCCAGACTTTAGTGGCCACGTGCACACGCAAAGTTACCGTGCACGGGCAGAGAGAGTGTGTGGCGCAGCAGGAGTAGAAGCCGCGTCCGCCACGGGCCACATTGGGAAGTCGCAGAAGCAGCAGCCGCAGAGGTAGAGCGAGACCAAGAAGGCGCGTGAAGGAAGGCGAGAGAGGGAAACAGAGGGATGAAAGGAGGAAGAGAAGAATGGTGCAAAGGAGTGGGCGGAGAGTGGGAGAGAGGCAGAGTGGATGCACCGACCGCCAGTGGCTCTCAAGGCCGCTGTGCATCACCACAAACCCAGATGCGATGAAGACACGAACCAGCAGATGCAATCGGCGTTCGGCCTCTGCCTGCCGCGGTGCGAGTCCATGCAGCACATCGCCGACGAGTAGAATTTCGAGAAAGAGTGGAGATGGTGAAAGGTCAGAGGGGAAGCAAGAGAGCAAGAGAGCAAGAGAACTCCAACGATAGACACAAGCCTGAAAAGACACGCCCATATATCCTGCAACGATGTACGTCGCCTCTCCCATACACGCTTCCTACATGCCCGTCAAACCGTTGGTATGCGCGCGCGTCTACCCGTTGATGTTGCCCCTGATGATAGTTGTGGAAGCAAAGGCATAAGAGAAAGGGGAAAAGAAAGCAATGAACGGGAGAGAATCGAGGAGAGGGCAAGTACGTCCTGAAGCAGCTGTGCCCACACACGTGCGCTGTTCCGCACTGCATTGTCACAAACTCAGCTCGGAGATCAGGTGTCCCCCCCCCACACACACACACAGCGCTGTAGCCGCGAGCCCCATCGCCACCATCACCGTTTCACCGCCTCGCGGTCACCCCCGCGCCCCCCTCCCTCCCACGACGCTCGGTTCCCTCCGCTGCTACTTAATCTTATTCGCATACTTGACGCGGTAGATGGAAATCCAGTGCAGTATCGCGGTCACAGCGTTCTGATGAAAGGCTACGTCCGTGGAGAAGGATACGGCAGTGGCTGTGCTGCCGCTGCCACCAGCACCACTATCACTGCTAGGGGAGCCAAAGACAGCTTGCGCGTCAGAGAAAGCCTCTGTCTCCTCTACATCATACTGTGGAGGGTTGCGCCGCATGAGCACGGCCGCAAACGTCAAGGCCAGCACCCGCTCGTTCACCCCATTCACCTCCTGGTTCGCCAGAAGGCCGCAGCACAGGTCAAGTATCCAGAGCAGGATGCCGCGAAGGTACGGCGGCATGCCCTGCATGTATCCGACGGGGTCGCAGTTGAAGAAGGACGAGTCGAAGACGGCGATGTCCATCTGCGCCAGCCAGATGAGGATGGCCCCCATGATGACCGCGGGCGGTGACCGCTGCAGCACCTCTGGCAAGCGCGTCGCGCTGTTGGGGAAGAGGGCCTCGGCAGTAGCGACGTTGGATGAGCCCAGCTTATCTGAGCCTGGGGCGTAGCGCGCTGGCTGTGCAGAGGACACCGGCGGCTGGTACTGGCGCGAAAGCGGCGCCCTCTTGGCGTCTGGCACCGAGGCCCAGTAGCTGGAGATTGTCGCGGCCATGTTCATCTCATCAATTAGCGTCTTCGTCAGGCGCATCGTCTCTGACATGACGAGCTCATTGTGGGTGCGGTAGTTGACGGACTTGCCAAGAAACAGATGCACAACGGCGGGGCTGGTGTACCCCTGCTGCCGAATGAACGCGTGCTTCAACACCTGCAGCATGAGAGGGGCACTGTACTCCCCGAGGGGGGACTCCAGCACCGTCAGTGGAAGGCACCCCGGTAGACGCTGCTTGAACAAGTCCTGCTTCGGCGAAATAACTGCGAAGGTCACAAAGTACTTGAGGATGCCGTTCACGGAGAGCACCAACACCTGCTCATACTCCCACAACACAGCGTGCGGGGGACGTTGCATAATAAGGCGCACGTCCATGGACTCCCCACGGTGCAGCTCCGCCTTCTCCAGTTTCGCCTCCAGGAACTTGTCTTCCGCCCGCACGCCGTCAATGACAGTCTGCGTCTGCGCGATCGCGACCGTGAAAGGGTGCGAGCCGTTGTTCTGCACGGTGACCGTCGCAGTGAACGCCTGCGCGTTCTCGGCGATGTCGTCGACGCAGTTGCCCACAAACCGAGAGTGCGGGTTCGTCACGCTCATTTTCGGCACGTACTTGAGCGTGGGCAGGACACGGCGCAGCTGCGCCAGTCCAATCGGGTCGTCGTGGTTTGTGCGTGGTATAACGTTGGACGCCTTCGCCTGCAGCTCCGTTGTGAGCACGTCAAAGGCGAGTCGCTGACACCGTGCCGCCCAGGCACCGCTAGCGTTGACGCAAAGTTTTCGAATGCTGCTCAGCACCGGCTCGGGAATGTCCTGGTCCGGGTACATGTAGCCGTAGAGGAACGGGTTGATCTGGGAGGAGTGGAAGGTGTCGAGGCGCTGCTGCGCCTTTTGTATTGCCTTGGCGTCTGAAGGTGGCGGCTGTGTGTGGATGCTGCTACGTCGTGCGCTGAGAAAGCACCCCGCCAGCTCGCCTGCGGTGAGGGCATAGCGCGCCGAAGGCGGGGTCAGCACCGCCACGTTGGTGCTCACACTCACCACAGGAGGGAGGCTGTTGAAGTCGTCAGGGACAGACATGAGGGTCAACAGTGCAACGAGATGGGCCGCCACAGGGGGAGGCAAGTGCGAGAAAGCAAAAAGTAGCGAATCGCGAGAGAGAGGCGCACGCACGTACGCACACGCAGCGCAGAGACGTTATGCGTAACCCCGCGTAGCAGGTGTGAAGCGCAGCCGTGCGACGAGTGGGTAAGCGGTCCAAGGAGAGTATCAGCTTCGCTCATAGGTGCACACAGAGACAGACAGGCGAAGAGAGAGAGAGCCACGCACGCAAGCCTCCCGGTGAACAATCTTCCCTCGCACGCTGTCCTTCGTTGTCTGCAGCACTTGTGCAGTAGTCGCACCCTACCGCGTTGTTATCAGACTTTGGCACACTCGGCCCATGAGCATGTGCGAGGCGAAAAGAGGTGAGTGCCAGTGCACCAACAGCGGTGCCACGACACGGCCGCGTTAGGCGGGCGGAAAAAGGGGGAATAGACAACATCCCAGGTGAGCGGCGGAGAGAGTGAGAGGGGAGGGGGAAAGAGGCAAGAGAAGAGACAGTAGCACCGTTGCTGCGGATGCGGTGGCCACGCGCTGGCAGCAGCGAGTGCGCCTCATCGCCTGCACAGCCCAGACACACCGACATGGAAGTGGTTGCTCTTCTCGTGTTGGGAGAAAGTCGGCGCTAAAAAAGCACGGGGATGCAAGGGGGAAGGGAAAGGTCGATTCGGCGCAGCGAGCCTCACCCCCCCCTTTCCATCCCCGCCTCGCCGCTACACATCCACACGCATGCGCGCGTGTGCTGCCACTTGAGTAGTCATCTGGCTTCCACGATCGTTGCACACGGAGGTGCTCGGAAGCAACCCCCTGCGCACGCCTCTCGCTTTATCACGTTGGCGCGTGACGCATCCGTCGTCGTCGTCGTGCAAGCCGGTACATAGTTGCGAGAAGAGACGAAGAGAGACGAGGAAGACAGGGAAGGAAGGAAGGGAGAGACCGGAGGAGGTGCTCGCCATACGCGCGCATACACGTGCACATCAAGCATGTCTCCTACTCGTGGGTGCCATTCTGGGCATTGGACAGCTTGAGCAGTTCGTCGTTCAGGAAGGTGATGCTCTCAGAGAAGGTTATCAGCTGGCTCCCGTGTGGATCGATCTGCTCCGCCATGAACCTCACCGCCTCCTCCGACTTGCTCGGGTCCAGCTCGCGCACGATGGAGGCGAACTCGAATCTGTTCACAATGCCGTTCTGGTCTTTGTCGTGCCGCCGGAATATCTTTACGTAAGGCTCCAAGAAGCGCACGTGCCCGTCCAGCTGGAAGTCTAGAAGCAACCGCACAAAGTCCTTGCACAGCAGTTGCGAGTGCCCTGCCGTCGGCGACAGCCTCGCATCCTCTTCGTTGCCTCGCTGCAGCTTTGGCAGGGACCGGCAGTGGAGGTACTCATGGATGATGTCCGTGATGAGGGCAGAGTCGCCCGCGTTGTACATGTAGTTAACCACCTCCTTCCACGCGCCCTCGGCCACCGTACCGCGCAACACCTGCTGGAGTGCGTTGCTCAGCTCCACTACACCGCTGAGCGGCCGCTTCGCCTGGATGTGCTTGCGCAGCAGCTCCTTCACCGTCTGGCGCACGTGCTGCTGGACGAAGCGGAACTCCTCATCGATCTCGTTTCGCAATATCTTGCCAAACACGGCTACGTCGTTATCCTCCGGCGCGTAGCGCCTCACGGCCTCCACGATGGCGGTGGCCCACTCGAGGATAATATCCCGCAGCCCATATTTTTGGTTCAGGCACGTGTACATGTGTTGCTCCAGCGTTTCGCGTGGCAGCTGGTTCTGCTTGCACTTTTCGTCGTACTTGACCTTGGAGGTGTAGATGTCTTCGATGATTTCCTTCAGCTGCCGGAGCGACAGCACCTTCGTGAAGCTCGACCTCCGCGCTTTGGGCTCTGAAGACGGCTGCTGCGATCGCCGCGTGAGCCCAGCTGGCGGCAGTGGCTGCGGAGAGGCGCCTATACGGCTCGCGTCCATGTGGGTGGTGTGCCCCGTGCGCGTCAGTGGGGTCGCTCCAAGCGACGCACGCACACCCGAACCAGCGCCATGTGGTGCCTCCTCCCTCTCGCGTCGCGAGTCTTCCCCTTCGATCGACGGGCCCTGTGCCCCGCTTTCTTGGAAACACTCGATGAGAGAGCGGATGTCGTCCATCGCGTCCTGCATGTCCCGCTTCATGTGCGCCAGCCTGCTATCACGATCTCGCAGTATATGGCGCCAATGCATGTCATACTGATCCATCATGGCCGACTCGTAACGCAGCAGCGTCTGCAGCTGTCGGCCGAGAACGTCGTGACCATCCTTGAATGCGTGCCGTATGACATCGCCGAAGCAGAACTCGTAGAGGAGCCGCCGCGCCTTGAGCACTTCGCCCTCCTGTGCGAACGCGTCGTCCTCCGCCGCCGTCAAACATGTGACGTGCTGCACGACGCGGTTCATGTAATCAAAGAACTCCTGCGTTGTGGAGGCGTCCTGGCGGCTGACATCGGCGAAGAGGCTCTCGATGCTTGCCGAGTCCGTCGGCTTCCAGTACGCGCGGTCCGCCGGCGCCATCTCAACGGCAGCAGCGATGTCACAGTTGACAGCGCCGCTCTCCTCAACCTCCTCTCTCGGATCCACCAGGGCGGTGCCATTTAAGCAGGTGAGGGCAGGAAGCCGCATGATCAGCTGCTCCTCCGCCTCCGCCGCCGGTGCTGGAAGGGTCACGGAGAGGGAGGTGAGCCGCGGCAGCGACTGCAGACCGTCCAGAATGCGGTGAACGCCCCCAAGAGGGTTGGAGCTGAGGTCGAGTGCTTCCAGCTTGGTCAGTGATGACAGGTCCATTGGGAGGTCACGGAGTTCGTTGTGCGACACGTTCAGGCAACGCAAGCGCGGCATCTTCGCCAGGAAAGGCACCAAAGCATCGAGCGAAGTCAAGCGCATGCCGGACAGCGACAACTCTGCTGCATCCAGCCTGTCGCGGATGATGTTCTCCACCTTGAAGGACGACATCGCGGCAGCACTTCGCCTCTCTTCGCTCGCACGCTCTCCAACGGCACAACACGGAAGGAGATGCGTGCGTGTGCGCGCACCGGTAGATGGCGCGCTCGATCCGGGCAGTCGATTCGAGCGTGAACGCGTTGATTTTGGATTGCTGCTTGATGGCGTGTGCGTGTGCAGATGAGCCCTCGGTCAGCACGCACACGTTTTTGGCTATGTGCGGTGGTGAGTGTGCTGCGTGCGCTAAGGTGAGCCCTGTCAGCGGAGGCACACGTACACGTAACGGAGGAGAATGGACAACGGCGCTGGAGGATGGAGAGGGAGTGACAGAGAGAGAGAGAGAGCAAGGGAAGCGGCGGAAGATGGAGTAAGGGAGGGACGAAGGGACGACACTGTCGTGCCGTCCCCGCCCCTCCCCTTCCCGGTGAGAACGCTCTCGGGAGGGAAGACGACGAGATTACAGCGCGGTGGTCTGTAAACCTGCAGACGAGAAGAATCGGGCATCGGCGAGTGGGTACAGAAGCATTCAAGTCATTATCCCCTGCCCTCTCGTCCTCCTCCTCCTCTCCTTAGCGGCCCCTCATCGATGCGTTTGCTCTTTTTGGCGGCGACCACCGTCATTGAGAAGCCGGCAGTGCCGTCAGTGCACCTGCCGCGACACGGCCACGCAGCAGCAGCAACGGTCCACAAATACACACGACGCCATCCTATCCCCGCGCGGCTGTCCTCGTGGTTCTCCTCGTCAGCACGCGCCGTCTGCCTCATATGGAAGCTGTGCTGCGATGTGCAGCACAGCTGGGAATAGCAAAGCAAGCACACTGCCATCGCAACGGAGTCGCCCAGCACTGCTGAAGGCGTGTGCGTCAACGGGTGGACACAAGCGCATATACCACCTAGAGCGTCATTGCGTCTCGGTGACAAGTTTCGGTGAGCCATCCCCCTCAAGCGGCGGGTGGGGCGGCGGCGTCCGTCGCGGTCCCCACACGCGGCGGCTCCTTGGCGACGTAGAAGTACAGCGGCACCAACGACTGTGTCGTGATGTGCTGGCGGCAGAACGGGCACACGGCCTCTTGCGGGTTCGACTGGATCCACTCAGCGATGCACCGCCAACAAAAGATGTGACCGCAGTTGGTCGCAGTTGGGCACTTGCGATTGCTCAAGCACAGCATGCACTTCCCTGACCGCGCGTCCTCGGCATCCTCGTCGCTGCTGGTGATGACGGCCGCCTCAGTCGACCGCTTCGCCTCGCGCGACGTGCGCTCCTTGCTGTAACGCCAAAGGCGCACGACCAGCTCTACCAGCAGCACGAGGCCCAGAACCAAGTACGAGCCCGGAGCACCATCGCTGTCCTGCAAGGTCCGCGACGGCTTCAGGCTCAGGAACCGAACCCGCGCAATGCGATGCGGCAACGTGCCGAAGCGCTCAAAGAGAAACAGCGCGCAAAGTACTGCCTTCCTCAGCACCTCCTCGACATCGGCCGTGGAGAGGTCAGGGAAGAGCTTACGGGCCACCACGAACACCGCCGTCGGCTCGACAAGTTGCAGCACAGCGAGCAGGAGCACGCGCGCCGGCCCAACCGGCTGCCACGGGTGCGCCTTAACCACGGGCAGCAGGTCACAAAACTCCTGCCCGAGCGTCTGCACTCGAGACATCGAAAAGAGTGTGTAGAGGGAGCAAGCTATGGCGGGGATGTGCGTGTCGTACTTGTTCGTGAGCTGTGCGCCGATGGTATTCATCATCAACTCTGTGATCGGTCGTGCGATTTGCATGTCGCTGATGTACGCATCCTTGTACAAGGAACGCAGGATGAAAGGGGCAGTGGCCGTCTGCATGTTTCTCCTGTCACGGTAAGAAGGAGGCACTACGTATAGGGGAGAGGGGACGAGGGTCTACACTGCGGCGCAACACGCGATTGGTGTGTGTGTGTGGGGGGGGGGGGGGGGCTCTCTGCTTTCAGATCAGCAGTGGGCCGGTGGTTGAGGGCAGAAGAAGAGAAGGGGATGCACGGTAGATATGTACTGACGCGCAGAGGTGCCTATGCGTCACCGTGATAATGTTCGTGATAGTGAGCCGCACGGGGTGGAGGGGGAGGGGGGGGCGAGCAACGAGTGCACATCCGAGGCTTTGAGAAACGGAGCAGCGCACGTCCAAAGTGCAAGCGGGTGGCGGCGGAAGAGGAGACGCCGGCACAAAGAGAGAGCAAGCTCAGGGAGTGGAGCGCCGCCATAATTCGAGAGAGGCGGTGAGAGACATGACAGCGGGTATGCCGCGAAGAGGCACTGCAGTTGAAAGGTCCCGATCCTTTTCAGGAGAGTGCCGTCTCCCGCGAGCGTGTTCACACGCCGGCGTATCGGGGGAATCGCGGGGGCTGCACAGACACGACGACAAAGTGAGCGGATGATCGCGTTTCTCTTCGAATCACAGCCTGCCACGCACGCACGTGTACACATCGAAACACGCGCCCCCTGCATGCGGCTCAAGCGGAGACGCCGGTACACGCAAAGGGGCTGAGAGCATGTGAGGTGTAGGGAGCCCCATATGCACGGCGTTGTTGGTCTGCCTGTAGGACGAGAGAGCGTGAAAGCAATCCAGGCGAAAAAGTGGCGGTCGGTGGGGGGGGGCGTAAGATCAGCAAAAAGAGAGGAGTCTGAGAGCGCCCACGCAGAGCACACAGAAGCACCGTCATGCGCGCGCGTGACGCTGTTTTCTTCCTGCCGCCAACGTGACCGTCTCGCTGCCATACAACGCGAGGTCGACGCTGCACCCCCGGCCCTGCCACAGGGCCCCTCCCCCTCGCATCGCGTGGCGCGGAGCAGCCGTAGACACGCGCGTCACAGCAGCCCGCCGACCCGGTCATCTCAGCACGGCCCCCGCCTCAAAGGCAACGCGCCCGCCCGCATCCCAGGTCGCCCCGCAGCCGCTCCACCCATGCTGCTCGCCACGTGGTGCATATCCCTCGCGGGGCGCCTGAGCCGCCCCGCACCACTAAGCAGCGAGGGCCGAGTGGGATACGCTCCAGCCACGTTGACACACTGTGCCCATCATATGGATGGCACACGCGTGCGCAGTGCCGCAGGTCGCTCCGGTGCAACGCCGTCCACCACCGGACCGCCGACATGAGTAGCGCGGAGTCTCTCCGACTCCCCAACGTCGTAGGCGCCTGGCCCTCTCACCACGAGAAGGGGCTGTGCATTGGCCGGAATAGGGGAGGGGAGGGGCTGCCCGGCTTCGCCACACACCGAGTGGGGAGAGGGGGTGGGTGCACGGAGCCCTGCGACACGACTCGCTGAGGTGTCCTGCGTCTTCAGAGACGTAGACATATACAAGAAAACAGCAGCACGCGCTCACACGTGCTGCGACCCTTCAGCGGCAGCGAACACGCCCGTATACGTTCTCAGCCCACTATATAGACCAAGCACCGCATGCGATTCACAGCATTGGTAGATGCGGTACAGAACAGATAAAAACAGCTGAAAAAGGATTGGGGAAGAGGTGAAAGACAGCAGTCCCTCTTCCACCAGCCGTGTGCCTGTGTGTGTGTTAGTGGGTGGGAGAGGGGCCTTCCTCCCTGAACATCAGGGAGGAAGGCAGACAGCGATGTCTTTAAGGCAGCGAGACCTATCACTTTCCCTCGCACCCCTCTCTCTCGCTCCTCTACGCTCTCGAGCGCACAAGTAGACGCGCATCGATCATTAGCCTCGCCGTATGGTAAAGGATGTGTGAGAAGTGTGTGCGCAGAGCACAAGAGCGAAGTCGGCACTTCGACGCCCCCATTCGTGTGGGCAACAACCAAAAAGGAAAAGGCTTCCTTCAGTTTTGCTCCTGACGTGCGACACCTATGCGTAGGTGTACACGGTGGCAGCAGCATCAGCGCGAGATGAGAAAATGTCACGAGGGATGCAGCTCACCATTCCCACAGCACTGCCCCTTTCATAGGTGTGAGGCATCGCCGCCGTCGCAGACAGTCGCATGTGACGATGCGGCCGGGGTCGTGGTGGAAGGCGAAGGTGGATCGCCGACGTCGTCGAAGCCACCCACCTCGATCACCACCTCCGTGCGTGCGTCTCCGCACGTCATCTCCTCTTCACGCCAGCCGCTCAGCGCAGCCCACAAGTTCGCGAGCACACTGCCGTGCGTAAAGACGTTCTCCTTCAGGTCCTTTGCTGCGTCGCCGGAGGTAAGGTTTCGCGAGATGAGGTAGGTGTGGTAAACTGCCAGCGACCACACCAGCAAGCCGAAGATGAAAGAAACCAAAATTAAGATGAGCTCCAGGCCGTACGTGTCGAAGAGGGCGGAGGTGAACGCGCTGGGGCCGTCCTCGATGACGGGTGTTACCTTGCTATGTCGGACGATGCGCTGCACAAAACTCTGAATGCCGCCGCAGAGGGCCGTAAACAGCATCACAGAGAGCACCCAGACGAGTGCAAAGTAGGACCGGTAGTTCTTCGCGCCGATGCATGTGCCCGTCCACGGGCAGTGGTGATCGCGGCGAGCCACACACTGATCACAGTAGCGGCAGTGTACCCCGCGATAGGGACGGTAGATGTTGCAGCTATAGCACCATTTCATCTCTAGCCGGGCTTGATGGACGCATCCGTTTTCGTCCAGGTACTCGCGCTCAAGCCAGAGCGACTCGCGCGGAGGCGCATCAGGTGGTGGGGGCGGCTGCCGCGGCTTGACGCCTGGGTCCGACAAGCCGCATAGAAGCAACACCGACACTGAAATCAGCGCCGTCACTCCAACGGTGATGCGAGCGGCCACGATCTCGTTTGTGAAGAACACAAACACGAGAGAGCAGACAGAGATGAGCACCACGCTCAACGTCATGATGCGCCAGTCGGGGCCAACAAAGATGCGGCCATTCAAGAAGACCTTAATGTTCCCATGGCGCCTTGGCGGCGCAGTGAGTGGCATTCACGTCGAGCCGAGCTCAAAAAGGGCGCGCACCAGCACACAACACGTACGTCGTCAATACGCCAAAAAAAAAAAAACTAACCCCACACGACCCACCCTTCTCACACTCCCTCTCTCTCTTCAAGGCAAAAGGAGAGCGAGGGCACTTAGGAGCGGAGGAGAGGATACGGGGGAGCAAGGAGCGACGCACAGCACGAGAAAGACGGAGCGGGGAAGGAGGGGGCAGTGGTGCGTGCAACGGCACAGAGAAGAGCACGGCGCAACAAACAGCAAACGGAGAGGAGGAGGCGTGTACACGGCACGTGGTTCCAGAGCCACAAAACACGAAAATCAACGCATACGAACATGCCACGCAACGCTGTGCTTGTATGCGTCCTTGCGAGTGGGTCGGTCAGTGACAGCGCGCCACCACCACCACCATCAACTCCTCCTCGTCTAGGCGATGAATCTGGCCGCCTCTCTCCTCCTGTCGGACGACCTCCAATGTAGCGCCAATCAAGCGTGGGAAGAGGCCGAAAAGGGACACAGCGGGGGGTATGAGCTCCTCTGACGCACGCGCGCCTCCACAAACGTCACAACGCACGGACTGAAATGCGAAGTCAAATGATAGAGCTAGCAGAGTGCGCAACAGTCTAGCCCTCTTCCCTTCTTCGCTGGCCGCCAGCGCGTCCCTCACCTGATGGGGAGACGAGGTAGGAGACACCGAAAGAGACTGGCACACACACACACACACGCACACACACGCGCGCGGTAACGTAATGCGCAGTTGGTGATACAAGTGAGCAAATGTGGAAGGGGGAGGGGGTGCGTCACCAGGAAGAGAACGAAGCAATGATGGACGAGAGCGACAACGCAAAGAAGGGTACAGCGGGAAAACACAGCGCTGGGGGCAGCTAGGCCGAGACCACGACGGTGTACAGAAAATGCGTCCGACGCTGCTCCTGGTGGCGTGTGAGAATGCACAGGCGAGGAGGGCGAAGAGAAGGGAGCGATGCCGAGGCAGGTGTGCGTGAGCGCACTACCGAAGAGAGCGACGGGAGGGAGAAGAGCACACGTCAATTCAGCACACGGAAGGGGAGGGGGGTACTCGGGCAGCAACAGCACGCAGGGAGGCGCACCAGCGGTACGGTCTGTGGCGCACGTATCGCTGTATCTCGTGAACAGCACAAACTGGTGAGTGGCGGAAAGCTTTCGTGTTGTATCTTACTTTGTGATACTGAGAGAGCGAGTGGTAGTGGAGGCAGCGAAAGTGGATGGTGGGAGGCAAGTAGTGTCGAATACGCAGCGGGTGCACAGGCTAGTGCTCTACTTGATGAGGTTCACTTTCATCGACAGACACACGCGCGCACGCACGCTGAGCAATCGGCGCGGGCCAAAGGGAGGCAGGAAAAAGAAGGCAACGATGGACGGCAAGTGACACAAAAGGGTGTGTCAGTAGAGGAGGGGGGGTCCTCTGGAAGCACTGCAGTGGGTGGCGGCAGTAATGGGAAGGGGAGTGAAAAGGTGGGCGGTGGCATGGTCGCCAAGCGCGTGCTTTCAGGAGCACACGCGTGGCTGGAGAAGGAGCACCAGTGATATCTGTGTGGAAAGGGGCGGCGGTGTGCTATCTGTACAACGCAGTCACCACCATCTCGTCGCCCCATCTCTCTTTGACGCCTTGGGTAGAGCGAGCAGAGGGGAGAGAGAGAGGGGGGCGGCGGCGGCGAGATGGTGGTCACTGCTAGAGCGAATGCGGGGCAGCGGAAAGGTGAGCGTGAGAGACACGGCAGCAAACGGCCACGTAAGCGCTAACACGCATACACAAACGTGTACACACAGACGCACAGCAGCAGCAGCGCCACTGCCATTCGTCAACTTTGCGCCTTGGAAAGTACGGGTACACACCACTCCGTGCGCCGCCCTTCGCCCCCTCGTCTATCGGCACACAATCACACCACTGAAAAGGGGTACCTCAGACCAAGACCGTGCAGAGCGACAGTGGACGTCGTGATGCACGGTGCGAAGAGCATGTGGGCATGGGCAACGTCGCGGTCGGCACCCAACAAGCATATCAGCGGCATGGCACTCATCACTCAGCGATGGAGAAGTAGTCGCAGAAGTGCTCGCCCATGTGATCCTCTCGCTGCCAGTGCAGCCGGTACACGTTGCGTACCTTGAAGCCGTACTTCACGAGACTAGCCTCAATGTTGACAATTTGGTTCAGAGTCCACGGTAGGCACAGAACGCGCCTCTCACCGCTCGCTTGCGCAGCCTTGTCCTCCATCATCTCCTCCAGCACCTGCCGCACATGGCCCCAGCCAATACGTGCCTCGCCCTTCGTCGCGGACAACTCTGTAGGGTTGTAAACGCAGCGGAGCTCATATGGGAGGAGTGCTTGCATGATGGCGGCTCCCCAGCCCACATCAGCACCAGCCGGGTACAGCATCGGTGGCTCCACGGAGCTGTTGCGCAATATGTCGAGGAAGCGGTGGTGCAGTCCAAGGGCAGGGAACGTGTTGATCTTGAGCGGGAAGAAGACTGCTGGTACGAGCTTGTCGATCTTGTCGAAGGTGACGCCCTCCATGATTATGCCGTCGCACACCTCCGCGACGGACCCGACTTGAGCGAAGAACGACTTCTCTCCAGCCTGTGGGCATGGAATGGCAATGACAGTGACGTTGTGCTGCGGCAGCACCATCTCAACCATGTTCACCGCGTAGCAGGCGTCCCCTGCGGCGTCATTGTACCGCACGCATGGCGGTGGCAGGAGGCTAGCGTACGCCGGCGGCACCTCCGCCACGGTGTGTAGCAGGGTTATACCCCGGAAGTACTCCATAATGTCACGCCGGTTGTAGCGCCGCCAGTAGCGGAGGTACAAGTACACGAGGTTGTCCGTGTGAAGCGAGGCGTACACAATGCAGCACAGCGCCACAACCAGCATGAAGCCGAGGCGCACCATGCGCTGGTACATAGTAGCCACATGAAAGTTGCGCAGGACTTCCCTTTCAAACCGCTCGCGCTCCACCGTGGCCTCCAGCGCGGCGTGTGCGCCAGCGCTACCTTGCCTTGCCGAGGTCGACGCGCGGGCAGCAACGCTGCGGCGGCGGGCGGGGAACGCCTTCGCTTCCTTGCTGAGCCACTCCACGATCTTGCGGTGCTCCTCCTCCACGTTACGGTTGTACAGCCACAACTTTCCGCCTTTCAGCCCACGGATGCTGTTGATGAGGCGGATCAGCAGGAAGTGGCGCACAATCGGCAGCTGCAGCCATGGCGCGCCTGGCATGGGGGCGTAGCTGTTCAACACGTCATGTATATCCTTCTGCGGAATGTATTTTTTGTTCTTGTACCGTCGGTTGATCGAGTAGCACTGGGCGTAAAGCACCTGGCTTGCCTTGTCGAAGCGCAGCCGCTTGGGAAAGCTGTGCCGGTAGATCTCCAGTAAGATGCTCATGGTAGGCGGAAGAAATGTCTACGGCAGGCGCACACGGAGCGCGCCGCCGGGAGGAACGAAAGCCGTTTCCGCACTTTGGGGTGGGTGGTCCTCGCAAAGGCCTCCGGTGCACCTCCGCAACACCTCTCTCTCTGTGGATGGTTGCGGTGAGCTGAAGGGCGGAGAGGGAGGGAGCTCGGGGCGACAGTGCGTCGATGAGAGATAGGAAGAGGGAGGTGGGCCTGAAGCACTCGCTGGTCAAGTCGCTACTCCGTCAAGAGCTCCGCACACGACGCGACGCCTCGCCGATCACATGAGCGAGCACACCTGCACTGGAGTCCAGCACACACACAAACACATGCACGCAAGGGTGATTGCAGGCCGCAGCGTGTCTGTGGTGAAGCCTGCAGCCACTGCAACCTCAGCGTCGTGGGATCCTTTCCCGTGGTGCAGTCACCACCACCTTTTCCCAGCCCTGACACAAAATGGCAAAGGCAGCGGCGGTAGTGTGGACGATAGTAGGGGACGGACGGCGTCCACGAAGCGATACGCAGGCACGGCACTGGACACCAGCAGCCACCCCGTGATGAGTCGACGTACAAGGTGAGGGCGAAAAGGAGGGGTCGACGAGAGAGTGATGGGGCATGAGAGGCACAGAACAGGATGCACGCGCATGCACACACACACACACACAGCTCCTCTGCGTGTCCTCAAACAGACAGCACCGTGGTGAGACGTACGTGCGTCGCAAGAGACGAGCGCCAGAAGAAAGAGGGAAGGGATGGGTGGAAGCCGCAATTCCGGGCGCGGTTGCCGATGCTGCCCCACAAAACGCAAGTGGACAGTCGGGTTCGCTTGTCAGCAGGTCATCACCTCAGAGGCGGGGCCCACTACACGAAGGGCACGCATCGCCTCTCCCTCTCCCTCTCTCTTTCCACCTGAACGGTACTGTACTAGTTTGTATTCATTTTCCTTTGATGCTAGTTTCGCATTATGGTAGCATCGAGGCGAGCCTTCACACACCCTTTCGGTTCTCAAAGGCAAGCACAAGTGGGAGCCACCGGCCCCGCACAACAACGGAAACGTCTTGCTTCTCCGTCTCCACGCGCGTGTCAGCGTCTTTCTCCTCGCCTGCGCGGCTGCACAGCGCATCTCCAAATACGTCAGCTGATGCTGCACTTGCGTGCACGCCCTCCGTAGCTGCCCGGCTCTTCGCCCACAAAGAGTGATCTGGGTATGGGCAACTCCTGCACGCTCTTCGGTTGCGCCCCCTTGCTCAAGAACTCACCCGCCTTTGGGTCAAACCCCTCGGGGAGGGCGTAGGGGTCTCTAAAGTTGGCCCGAATCTCGCGCGCCTTGGCGGTGTAGAAGAACATGAGGACGCAGGCGGGCGTGAAGAGGGCCACGGCGTAGAGGACAGCAGCGAACTTGTTCTTCTTCAAGGATTCCCGCACGTGTCGCTGCGCCAGCGGCGACTCCGCGTCCGCCACAACCTCGCGCACCTCCCGTTCCGCCAGCTTTCGCTCACGTTCCATTGCGGCGCTGGTGCGGCGTTGTGAGCGGGGGCACCGGATCCGTGTGCGTGAGCAGGTGATTAGGTCTATGGGCAACGCGGTGCGCTACCCCCCCTCTTCCTCTTGCCACGTCACCAACCAAGTCACTGTCGCGCACTCCGCCCAGACACACAAAGAAATGGGAGCGACAGAAGAAGACGCAGACGCGGGAAGGCACGCTAAAGGTCCACGTTGATGAAAGGCAGAAAGAAGGGTGGCGTCGTGTGCGGTGCTGCACAGGGCGGCAAAGGAGCGGGTGGAAGAAGGCGGCCAGAAAACGTGCGAGTAGAACATAGAGAGAGCTACAGACATGCACCTCGCGCTCAGTCCCTCATGACGTGAGACAACTCAGCGAATCGTGTCGCAGGGCTCCGTGCACCCACCCCCTCTCCCCACTCGGTGTGTGGCGAAGCCGGGCAGCCCCTCCCCTCCCCTATTCCGGCCAATGCACAGCCCCTTCTCGTGGTGAGAGGGCCAGGCGCCTACGACGTTGGGGAGTCGGAGAGACTCCGCGCTACTCATGTCGGCGGTCCGGTGGTGGACGGCGTTGCACCGGAGCGACCTGCGGCACTGCGCACGCGTGTGCCATCCATATGATGGGCACAGTGTGTCAACGTGGCTGGAGCGTATCCCACTCGGCCCTCGCTGCTTAGTGGTGCGGGGCGGCTCAGGCGCCCCGCGAGGGATATGCACCACGTGGCGAGCAGCATGGGTGGAGCGGCTGCGGGGCGACCTGGGATGCGGGCGGGCGCGTTGCCTTTGAGGCGGGGGCCGTGCTGAGATGACCGGGTCGGCGCGCTGCTGTGACGCGCGTGTCTACGGCTGCTCCGCGCCACGCGATGCGAGGGGGAGGGGCCCTGTGGCAGGGCCGGGGGTGCAGCGTCGACCTCGCGTTGTATGGCAGCGAGACGGTCACGTTGGCGGCAGGAAGAAAACAGCGCCGCACTTTGTCGCTTTATTCGTGAACTCCTCCTCCTCCTCCTCACAAGGGAGATGGATGAAGAGAGACCAAGCACTGCAGAAATGCCCAACTACGCAAGCGGCCATCACACACACACACACGCACGCACACTTATGCACACCAACAACAACGACAACTCTCTGTGAGAGGAAAGAGAAGGAAGAGAGGAGGAACGCACAACGCCACGATAGGGGGCGAGGCGGCCCACAGTCCACACACACACACACCTCTCCCACACCAAAACGAAAAAATGAGGCGCACACAAGTGCGAAGGCGCATTGGCATTCCTTAACCTGCACATCCAGACACGGACACACAGAGAGCGTCAGAAGCAGCCTCATCGGTATTTCTGGATGCCACCGTCGTTCTCTTCCCCGCTGATGTTGTACCGCTTCAGGCCCAGCCATTCCGCCCACGTATTCTTGCGCTGCGTCATGTACAGTTCGAAGTCCTTCTCGTTGCGCCTCTGCCAGATCGACTTCGACACCCGCTCCAGCCACTCACTACCCGCCACGTACTTGACGTACGCGGGTCCTAGATACGTCGGCATCAGAATGAACACGAGTACGCCCGACGTGAACCACAAGCCAACGCGCCTGGCAGAACGCAGGCCTGCCCGCTGGATGTTATGTGTCCCTAGTTTTTGCCTTGGGCGGAAGAAGTTCTCATGCCCCTGGGCGTTGGACGCGGAGGCATACCCCTCCGGCCGCGGCGCCGTCCCTGGTGCCTTGTTCTCCATGTAGCGTTGTCGATGCCAGCAAGGACGATGGGGAGGGTAGGAGATGAGATAAGTAGAAAAGAGCAGAGAGAGCACAGGAGGCGGCAGAGGCGGCGCGCTGTAACGCGAAGCGAAGCGCCGGCGGAAAAGACGAACGAGGACTGTCAGCGCGGCGCTGATGGCTGCCGCACAGAGAGATCTAGGGCAAGACGTGGGGCGAGAAGGCAGCTGGGGAGACGCGGATGGCAAGAGGCAGAGGTGCACCCACTCTTCGCTGGAGGAAGGGAGGAAGTCAGTTGTTGCCGTGATGGCGGGCATGTGTATGCGTTTGGGAGCGAAGGCGGCAAGGAGGTAACGCAGAGAAGGGAAGGATAGAAGCAGAGAGATCGGCATGACAGGGCTGCAGTGTGACAGACACACCATGACGACGAACGCCTCAAGCACGGATGCGCTCTGCGCGTGGTGGAGGGAGGGAGGGCGCGGAAAGGGGGGAGGGTCGACCTCGTGCCCCACCATTCGTGCGATGGTGCTCAGTCGAGAAGAGGGTTCTGCGCCTTTCACAGAAAAGGCGAAGAGGGAGCTAAGTTGCAGTCCTCCTGCGCTTGCGCCGAACACGGTTTGCGTGTGTGTGTGTGTGTGTGTGTGTGTGTCTGCACAGCGGTGTGCACGTGCCGATGACTCGTTTTCAATCGTTACTCTGGGAGTATGGGTGAGCCGTGTTAGCGGTGCGCCTCATTCAACGACAGCGACGGCAGTAGCAGCAGCGTGCAGCATGTAGCGTGTGTTAGCAGTAGGAAGACAGAACGACAACATAAAGAAACTCGGAAGTAGAGAGTGAGACAGGTGCTGCGCACAAAAGGAGAGACGGAGGCTGTAGGAAGCGTGCGTGCATGCACGAGAGGGAAACTCACCAGGCGATGCAATCCCTGCGAGCGAGACCGTCTCGCCCTCTGCCCCTCCGCCGCAGGAGAACGAAACAGCAGACCACGAGGACGAGGCAGTACAGCGCAGAGAGCTCGAAAAGGCTGCAATGCGTGATGAAGCACGCAGTACGGGACAGCCACAGCGGGGGTGGCTGCCACCACGCCGCGGATGTTCTGCGGCAGCTGCGTGATTCGTGCGCTCCCCCCGTCCTTCGCGGATGGTGCGGGTACACAGAGCAAACAGCGTCAGCGGAGAGCGTGAGAGAGCAGCGACGACTAACGCCACCAGTGAAGCGGCCTCCGTGGAGCGAGAAAGACGAAAAGTGCGTCTCAGCGACACACGTGACACACCGCATCTGACTTCTTGGATCAGCATCAGAACTCCTCCGCGCCGCCGTTGCTTTAGCCCCTGCACGGTTCAAGGTGCTATCTACGCACCGCAGGTCCGACGAGACGGCGCGGAGTGGCTCCACGACCCAACTCAGTCGCTCCTCTAGAGGCCGCTGCAGCCGAATCACGGTGGCCTCGTAGCGCTGCGAGCCGCACAACTGCCATGTCACGTTGCTCAAGGACGAGAGAGACGTCGGTCGAGAAAGTGCCCCCTCCACATGTGCTCTAAGCACCACCTGTGTGACCTCCAGAAGAGGGGAGGCGTGGAGTAGGGTGCGCGTCAAGGCGCAGTCGGTGTACACTAGACGCTGAGCAAGACCGCAGCAAGGGACAAGCGCTGCATCGGCATCGTGGAGGGCGGCAGTGCTCATCTCCAGCACCGTGTCCATCGCCCCATACAGCGCTTGCGCACCGGCGGAGGGAACGGCGGCAAGAGAGAAGATAGAGCGCTGTCGGTGCGTCTCGTGCACGACGAAGCCTACCAGTGACTCGGTAAGGCATCCGTGCTGCAGACTCCGGTACGTCTCTCTCTGCGGGAGCGGCGCCCGCATCTGCAGCACAGTGACAGGTGGAACCAGCCCTTGACGCGCAGCCGCGTCGGTTCGAACATGGAAGGCATCAGCTCGGTGGTATGCGCCCGACTCCAGTATAAACACGCCTGCGGTAGCAGCGTCGTTCACCACCGCAGTCGCTGTGTACGGAGCAGTGGCGCCCGTCACACGGAGGAGTGCTCGCTTGCGGGTCACAGAGAGCCGTGCCCCGTCCCAGCTGTGCACTACCTCACGGAGCAATGCATTGGTACCGCTGACGCACGGGTACACGAGGTGAAACTGACGAACGGCGGATGTCGCGTCATCAGCGAGCACAGCCGCGCCGCTGATAATGGGGACATCGGCTTGGCTGGGACAAGCCAGCGGTGCCCGACACGCTGCTACGAGAAAAGAGAGCAACTGTGCGCCGCCCAGCCCATGAGAATCGTCTGGGTCGATTTGCAGCCACATCTGCGCCACAGCTGTGCCGCTGTCGTCGGTGTACAGAAGGGCGTCGAGAAAGGTGGCGGTGCTGTTTTCAAGCCGCTCTGGCATCACCCACGTCTGCAAGAGAGGCATGAAGGTTGACTTCGCGCTGCTTTGATAGCGTGGCGAGGCGGCATCACCGTGGAAGAAGTCGCACATGATGTTTGTCGGATCCATGGTACTATCCCGTCCACCTCATGCGCTGCCGTCGAGTGCTGATGTGTGGGTCTTTGCCTGTAAGGAGGGTGCCCTCCCATAACCACCTCCCTCGCTGAACGACGCGCAGAGAGTTCGAGAGAGAAGCAGGAAGTGAATAAGGCGCCAACACGTGAAAGAGAAAATGAAAGGTAGCGGGTGGCAGGCGACGGCAGCGGTGACATAAGGCTGAGAAAGAGGTGGGGCGGGCAGGACATGCACGTGCTTGACGTCGAGCGGCAACACCAAGAAGGTGGTGCTACGCAGGAATACCCGTGCGTGTGTGGCAACGTGCAACAGAGAGATGATGTGAGAGAGGGGGAGGAAGGGCACTCGACCGCCTAGCCGCTGGCCACCGTCCCTCTCTTCTAAATCACAACCAGCACAACACTTCTCATCGCGCTGGAGGGAGGGAGGGGAGGGGATTCAGCCTTGACTATCTCGTTTAGAGCGTACACGTCGTATGGCACCGTGCACAGTACATCGGGTGCATACACACACGCACGCCTCCGCACACGCGGAGCATCGAATGCCCACAGCAGAAGAACAGGGGGAAAAAGCAGAGGAGAGGTGAAGACTCCTCCGCCCCCCACCCCTCTCCCCTCGACCGCGCTATCCTCTCCGAGTTGCGTCTTACACAGAGCCACATATCCATCGCGACTCTTTTTCGCTTGCTCTCCTTTGGTTTGTCGCTGCTCATGTGCCTACTTCTTCAAATGCCTTCGCAGCACGCGATCGCAGCAGGCCGGCTCCGGGCAGTACCACGAGGTGGTGGAGAGAGTCGCATAGTTCCGCAGCACGCTATCCGTGATGCCTACGCAGTGCACGTGGTACCAGCGGTAGCAACCAGCGCACCGCACCACATCACCGTCCATCGCCTCTGTGGAGGTGGGGCAACACTTGAAAGTGCCGAGCGGAAACAAACGAGGCCGGCTTCCCTGCTCAGCTAAACAGTTGGTGCACACGTACATGCCGTCCTTTGGAACGGCGCGGGTGGTGGTAGACTGGGCACAGAAGCTGCACTGCGTCAGGGGAAGAGCCGCCAACGCAGGAGGTTCGACAGAGACGCCGTCGGCCGCGCCAGAAGTTCGGTTGTTGCTGCTAGTTGCGCCCATCGACGAGGGCCGCGTGATCTCTTCTACAGCGTCCTCCAGCATCCCATCAATGCCCCTCGCCTCATTCTGGAAAGGCGACATCACCGCCAGCGCCGGGTCCATCCTTGTCTCTGCCGATCTTCCCAAAACGCCAAAACATCTGACTGATGTACACACATGCATCGATGCATGCACAGTGCACGCACGTGTACGCGAGTGCGACGCCAGTGGTAGCAAGCGACGCCAAATGGATGCAGCCGCGCGCACAGATGCACGGAGGAGAAGAGAGGCAGAGAAAGGCGGGAGAGAGATGAGGAGGAGGAGAAGGGGCGAGGGAATCAGCAGAGAGAGAGCACGCGGTCGCAAGAGGCGAGGGTACAGCTCACTGGGCCACACCTGCTTCGATGATAACCACACACATGCATATACGCACGTAGATAGGCAGAGAAAGGAGGAGGAGGAGATTTGTGGAGGGGGCGTCGGAACGTCTTCTCCCAGATGAAACAAAATGCCGCCCTGACGTGCACGGGAATATAGATGCGCCACCTCTCCCGGCAAGACAGCCGCTTCCACGGGTGTGCCACACCACATCCGCTCACCACCATCAACATCTAGCACGATGTACATGGCATCTAAATGCACAGTCGCTCCTTCTATTCATGGCGATGATGCATGCATTCTCACCCCCCCCCCTTTCGTCTCTCCACGACAGCGACACACGTATTCAGAGAGCCGCACCTCCTCACACACGCACATACACACATACACACACATATGGTCGTGGGCCCCGACGTCGCTCTTCGGTGAGCACCATCGCCACCATCTCACATGACCTACGGAAGCCCATACAGCCAGAGAGCTTCACTTAAACACACAGAGAGAGGCAAGCCGACGCACGCAGGCAGAGCAATAAAGCAGGGACGACGGCTAAGCACAACACAACAGGTGGGTATTCCCTTGCGGCTTACGCAGGGGTGCAGCTGTGCACGGCTTGGCCGCACTTTATACAACGAAAGGAGCCGGTGGATTGACTATCGAGCAGCCGACTCTTGATGCAGTAATAGCAGTAGCGGTGGCCGCAGTTCGACCGCTGGCACACTGTCGGCAGCTCATGGCACGCGCTGCACAAGTTCTCGTTCATGGAGAGCAACGCCGACGACGATGCAACGGAGCCGAAGCTTTTCATGAGTCGCCGGAAGTATCGCCCCAGACTAAGCGCGCTGAAGAGCGACATCCACGTTTGCCACTGCACGTGCTGATTCATGTAGAGCAGGTTTGTAAAGCGCATCATCCGCTGCGAGCCGTAGACGAGACGGAGAGACAGGATGCGCTCAACGAGGGTGCGGTACCTCCCCGTCATCAGGAAGTTAAACGTGTTGGCAAGAGAGAGCAAAGACCATGTGACGACGGCATAGCGGAGCGCCTTGGCGATGCGATACCGCGCCGTCGGGACGGGCTCACGCTCCCATCCCTCCTCCAGCACCTTTCGCTGCACCTTGCGGGTGACGTACGGCACTACAAGCGTCATGATCGCGTGCACCAGCAGGAGTCGGCGGGATGGAGCGAGGCTGGGCAGGATCGACTTTGTGTTCTGCAGTGAAAGCAGACGCGCCCGCTCTTCATCGCGAAGGACTAAGTTCTGCAGTCGGTCCCCGATGGACTGCCCCATGCGCCACACCGACAGACGGTACAGCAGGGCATCCAAAACGAGCACAAGTTCCTCCTGATAGGCGAAGCGAAAGTGCTGGAGGGGCGGGATGTCGAGCACATGGAAGAGAGCCGTCTGCAGAATCTCGGCGAGCTCGTGTTGCAGCACGACCGAATCCAGCTGAAAGATGCGCAGGACGTGATCCTTCGGGAAGATTGAAAAGGCGGTGGAGGACGGTAGCAGCGCCTGCTGCTTCGACACCGTGTCGATCGTGTACTGCGCGTCGACCGCGTCTCCGAGCCACGCCATGATTCACCGAATGCCTCCCGTGAGAATCGCAGAGAGGTGCCCAGAGAGAAGAAAGGGTGTAGAGAGGCCGACATACACACGCGCGAAGAAGCGCACACAACCTCGAGCCAAACGCAGTAAGACAGCAGACGCAGATAAACGCTAGTCTGTTTTGTTGTTCTTTTCAGCAGCAGCAGCGTGTGCGGGTGTGGATGTGTGTGATGTAGTTGCGATGGTGTCGAGGACAACGAGGAGAAAAGCAATCAGCGAAACACAAAAGAGGAGAGACTTTGAGTCTAGATGGGGGAGGACCAACAACGCAACCATAAAAGAGAGTAGCAGCACAGGGTCACGAAAGCATCATGATTTATGGTGCACGTTGATCAGGCAGGCAGTAGGGGAGCAGGAGAGAGAACGAGGAAGGTGTAGTGGCGACAGAATAAAGCAATGGGCTTCCCCCTCCTCCCTCTTCCTCCTCCGCCCTTTTCCCCTCGGTTTTACAGCGAGGAAGGAAGTGAGATGTGCTGCTGCCGCCCCACTCTTCATCCTTTTCATGTCGGTTCGTTTTTGTCTCGCTTGCATTGTTCTTGTCTAACGAAAGGCAGGTTGGCAGAGAGCACTCGCACGCACACACGCACGCGTGTATGTGTGTGTGTGTGTGTGTGTGTGATGGCTCACGGTAACAACACAGAGAAGGACGAAGAGAGGGGAGACAAAGGAAACATGCAAGACGACAACGAGCAAGGGATGGGGTATTCGTGCTTGTGCGGTGCAGCATCATACATTCTCACATGCGCCTCTCCTCCCCTCCTTCTGAGCTCCCTCTTGCGGACACATAGACCACACGTCACAGCACAGACAACCACACGCCTACCACCGAGCAGCAGCACACACGCCCGCATTCTCACCTTCTCTTTTAGGGTTTCGCAGCGCTGGGCTTACGCGTGCACCTGTGCGTGCACTGATGTATTGCGCAAGGATAGAGCAAGCAGCACGGGAAATAGGTCTCGCTACACGCGTTAGATGGCACAGCACCGCCTACTGTCGCATGTAGTCAGATAAGACCGTCATTGGCCGGCTACGGTTGACAAGGTGCTGATCGACTTCAAACTCCAGTCGCTCCGCCTCACGCATGCACTTGGTGTAGATCTCGTTGGTCCAGCGCAGCTCCTCCTCACGCAGCTCCTCCAAGGTTTGTTGCAGCTCAATATCCATGCATGCAATCCGTTCGTTGATGGCCTGGTTGCTCGTCTTGACCTTCTTCAGGTGATCGTTCAACTGCTCCACCCCCGCCGCCGCCTTGTCCTGCGCACCGACTACGACGCTCTCCACCCGCTCCAGCTCCTCCCACATGGTCTGGTGCCACGCCGTTCTGCTCTCCTCTGCCGTGCGACGCGTCTCGTCAACGCGGTTTTGGATGTGCCGCATGGCGTCGCTTAGGTCATCCATCCCTTTTCCGCGCTGCATTTCCTTGCGAGCCTCCATGAGCCGACGCAGTTGCAACAACATCGCCTGCGCCTCATTCGGTGTAGCCGCCTGCTCCACCAGCGCATCTACCACGTGCAGGAAGGCGGCAATCGGAGGCTGATTTGTGTAGGGCACCGCAGCAGCAGCAGATGCTGCGCCACCCTCCAGCCGCGCCTTCTTTCTCGCGGCGACCATGTCATCGGAAACCTCATGCGAGGAAGCAGCAGGCGTTGTGGAAGACAAAGACTCGTGTGCCGCCGGCTCCGTCTTCTCCGCTGGCTTCGCCATAGAGTCCGGGGAGCGCGGTGCCTGCGGTGGACGGTGGTGGCGTTGTTCCTCTTTCCGCACCTGCAGCGCCTCCACGATCCACTGCCGTACCGGGGACTGCTTAAAGGTGGCGAGCTCCTCCTGGGCCATGTAGAAGATGACGGTGTCCATGCCCGCCGTGTGACTCAGCAGTAACTCCAGCTTGACGGGGAACTCCTCCAGTCGCACAATGACGCGGCCATCGCGGCCGAGAGTAATGGAGCGGATGATGCGGTACGGTATCGTAATGTTGTCGGCGTTGGCGGCCGTGACCATGACAATCACGTAGTTGGGCGTGAAGTAGGCATTGGTGGAGCTTGTCAGCGTCGTCTCCGCGGCCACGACTTCCTTCAGCGGGTAGCGCAGCACCTGCGCGCGGCCCTCGTTGAGGTGCTCAATCAGCAGCGTCATGCGAGAAAGCAGCGTGCCGTCGTTGGGCAGCGCTCGCAACTCCTCGATCGTTGCGGGCGGGAGTGAGCCACCGAGGTGGGAAAAGACGTCTTTGTTCTGTCGCGACACGCGGAACAGCAGCTCGACGCACTGCAACTGGAAGAAGACGTCAACAGAGGCAGCGCAGCAGTCCGCTACAAACTTCCACGATGCCAGGCGCTGCTTGTTTTGTTTTGACCCCTTCACAAGGTTGATGAGTGCCGTTGTTGTGCCTCGCTGCACGTGGAAGTGCCGGCGCGCCTCCTCTGTGTTTGAGTACACCCGCTGTAGTACCTTGGCAAACCCTCGCATAAACACCGCCCCGCACTTATCCTTCAGCGCCGCGCCATCGCACAGGCTGCTGAGCACTTGAATAAGCTCAACGGTGCCGGCGCTGTGCAGCGGCAGGGCCTCCTGCTCAACAACAACTTTGAAAATTGCTTGCATCGTCTGCAGCAAGGACTCGTTCTGCACCATTGTGCGGATGCCCTTTTCGAAGGAGGATTCGCTGTGGGCAAAGCCCTCAGAGAAGATCTTGAAGAGGGCACAGAATGCGTTGCCGTCCTTAGCCGAGAGCGCCTCCTCTGCCCGCAGCAGTATGTACGAGCTCTCGAAGAAGATGCTCTGCACCTCGAGCTCGTCCAGCGGCTCTGGACGGCGCAGGACGGCGTCCACGGCATCTGGAATGGCGCTGAGGGGCTGCTCGACAATGTCGTGCATGTTAATGCGGTTTTTGGTCGGTTGGCGCGGCATGGCGACGACGGTGTGCGTGTTGGTGTGTGTGTGGGGGGGGGGGGGGGGGGGGTGAAGGGAGGGGTTGATACAAGTGTAGCACCGTTGCTTGTAGATGTATGTGGGTGTGTCTGTTCGTCTATGAATGGATACGCTCACGTGCAGCCAGAGCAGCTCGGCACAGCTTCCCTCCTCTTCCTATTGTGCCGTGTTTCCCTCCGCACCTTTTGGCGGTGCGCCTCTCATGCGCGCAGAGCACAGGAAGAGGGGGGAGAGGCAAAAAGGGGAGAGGGGCAGCACGGAGTGATGTGTGTGTGTGGGTGTGGGTGTGTCAAGGCTCTGAGCAAGGTCTTTGCGTTTGCATTGGTGTTTGGGGTGTGCGTGCTCTACGCCCTGATGACGACTGCCAAGATCGAAAACAGCATCGCTCAAGGAGAGAGAGAACAGAAGGTACGCGACAGAGAGCGGCAGAGTGTAGAAAAGAAGCGCGAGTCGGGGCGTATGTCAACACCGCGGCTATACACCTGCCCACGCACACGCGGCTTCTGTGAGGAGGGGGAGAAGAAGCAGCAGCAGCAACACAAACCGCCTTCCTTCTCTGTCGGCTGCTATGTTTCATTGTATGTCGGCGTTGATCTCCGTCTGTTCCTCTGATCTCAGCGGTGGGTGTGTCACAAGCAGCCACCACACGAAACAGCGAAAGGAAAACAGTTTTCAAAATGCGAAAAGGAGTGGCGGCATCGTGGCGGGGTGGGAAAGGGAGGAGTAAGATGGAGAGCAGCGCCCCCCCCCTATGCGACGCCTGCGTCATGGTCAGCCGCAGCGCGGATGAAAGCAGAGGAAGAGAGGGGCCGCTAACGCACACGCCACTCACGGCCGAAACTACGTCTACTTGCAGCAGAGTTCGCTCGTCAAGTCGGACAGGTCGCGCAACACAGCCACACTCCTAGGCATGGCGCGCGATGCACGCTGAAACAGCAGCAGTTTCCGCGCATCGTCTATGCGAGCGTTGATGAGACCCAGGAGAATGGCACCCGTGCACAGCTCCTTGCACGGTTGCTCCTCCAGCTGCAGCCGCGCACCGAGCTCCGGAAGTGACAGCGTGCCAAAGCTCTTGGAGTAAGAGATGAGGTAGTTGGTGCGCAGCTGGAATATCATCGGCTCCACGTACAATGCAAACTCCGCGTCCTTCGCGAAGCACGCCGCGCTCTCGGGAGCGTGCAACACCTGCAGAAAAGTCGATATGTCCAATGTGACAGAGGCTTTCCAGAGGGCACGTACTGGGCGAACAGACGGGTGATTCGCCAGTGTCTCCTCCTGCGCAAATACGTCCACCGGCAGCCCAGCCATAATGGTGGCGAGCACTACGTACTTGACCACGTTGTACTGCTGCGCATCACCGCTCTCTGTGTGGCAACGCAGAGCCGAAGAGAATGCACGGTGAGCTGCGGCCCAGTCCGCGTCGTGCAGGAACAAGTGTCCAGCCGACTCCATGGCGCTGCCAATCATGCGTAGCGACGGCAACGCCGCATTCACCCTGCCTAATTCGTAGTAGGCACGTCGCAGCTCTGCGTAGCGGTTGAGCTTGCGATACGCAGTGAGTTGAAGGGTGCGAATGTGGTATACAGAGTTGGCGTTGATCTGGGCCGTGGTGGCGATAGATTCATCACACTGCTGCAGTGCCGCCTGCAAGTCTACGAGAGCCTCCTCATACTTGGCTTCTTCAAGAAAGAGGGTGGCACGGCGCAGGAGGGTGGGCACAATGACGTCCCGATAGGACTCTGGTTGCGCGGTGGCCACCTCCAGCGTAACGTGCAGGGTGCGCCCTCGCCACTCCGCCGGCACTCGCTGGCTCTCTTCGGTGAACTTGAGCATCGCCTTCGCAATCGCAGCAGCGCCAATGTCGGGGTGAATAAAATGCACGACCTGCGTGTAGTAGTCCGCCATAGCGTCGTACAGCTTCGCAACACGGCAAGCACGCGCGAGCATCTTCAGTGCCTTGAAAGTCCATCTGCCGTGCTCGCTGTCCTCAGCCACGACTTCCTGCAAGCACCGCAGACTCTCCTCCATGTTGCTCTGCATGAAGCTCTTACCATCCACGTACTTGAGCTCTAACGGGTTCACGTCGACCACCTCGTCGGTGCCGTTGTCGTAGTAATCGCCGTAGCCCCCATCATCATCGTAGTAGTAGTCATCCTCCATGGTTTGCCTGCTCGTCTTTGATGTTTTCCCGCTTGCCGCTCGGCCTCAGAAGCACGAAGGAGGAGCCTTGAGAGAGCGAGACGTGGATAGTGCGTCTTATCCCCCCCTCTCCCATGCAGCCCTGTCGGACGCGTGCGAGGGGAGAGACAGAGAGGGAGACCAAGACCCAGTGCAGCCGACGAGAGGTGCTGCGCAGGACAGCAAAACAGCACAAAAGAGGGTACAACGCCAAACAGGGGCCCCCGCTCTGCCGCCGTACGCGAGGATGTGGGTGAACACCACCACACGAGCGCAGGAGCAAGTCGCACGTACGATGCAAGACTCACAAGCAACACAACCAGGAGCGAGACACGTGAAAGGGTGGCAAAACACGGAGCTCCACAGGCCGAGAAATGATCGAGGGACGAAAATCTGCAGAACCGGAGTTAGTGAGATAGAGAAACGCGCGCACGCATGTCTGCGTAAAGGTATATACGTATATGGCCGGCGTCCGTGTACACCTGTGTACCTCGCTGTGTGGGAGAACGACGCATGCACAACGAGGCACGCCGTAAGAACGGAGGAGGGTTATACTTTTGAAAAGGGTGCGCAATGGGAATGCGAAAGAGCAACAAGGAGAGACGGCGGAGGCTTGGACACCTGAGAAGGAGCAGTACGTTCATCGTAGGAGGTGGGAAGGTGCGACCTGCACAGCCACGGCTGGGGAGAAGAACAAGGGGTTGGCATGTTGCATGCTTCTCCCGCCACGGCGTCGGCAAGCCCGAAGCAGGCGCGCTGATGGGGAGGCGTGGGCCCAGGCGCCTCTACGCCGTCTTCAGGACCGCACACCCAACACGAGGAAGTTGCACCCATACACACAGCATGCGGTACACCATGGACGTCAGAAGCCAAGAGCAAGCTTTCACGATACGTCGACTGGCATCCTCTCCAGCGCCGAGTAGAGAGGGGGTGCAAGTACGTGGGAAAACGGCTGCGCGTAGCGTCGAAGATGTGCCTCTCCCGAAAGGCTGCCGCAGCCCAGTTTTCCCACGGTGGAAGCATGTGAACTAGTGGGCGCTCACGTTTGCTCCTATTCTTGATGTTACAGCAACGTGTCCCCGCTGCTGCTCTGATCCGCCACGCAAGGAGGGTGTGTGTGTGCGTGTCTGTCTGCGGATAACCGCTGTCATTCTTCGCCTTGCCGTAACTACATGGAAGGGCAAGACAATATGAAAGAGGGAGGCACAAGGCGAAGCCGGCCAGGACACAAGAGAAGAGAAAGCTTTGTCATACATCGGGAGGGAGGGTGGAAAGAGGGGCTGTGTCTCCCGCAGACGCCTCACCATCACCACCACTACCCAGTTACACACACACACACACACAAGCAACAAAACGTGGCTAAGCCGCGAGTAGAGGCTGGGAAGCGGCGCACACCCACACAAGCATACACGCACCCATACACGTATACCCGAGACACTCAACTCAGTAGAGGGGATGGGGGAGGGAAGGACAAAACGAAAGAAAGACAAGTGCACACACACACGCGGGTGTGAAGCAACACACAACCAATTCAAGCAAAAACTTGATTGCGCCCCACAACCAGGCAAGCCGCTCCGCATCACGCGCACCGACGGGCCCACCGCCCCTGTCAGCACAGCCTCTATTCGTCAGTTATTGTAGATGCAGCTCTCATAGCTAGGCACCATGTACTTGATGTTGATGTATGCATCCTCGCCACCGTGCTGCTCTAAAAGCTGCAGCGTCTCGTTCACCAAGTCACCCACGTCATCGCGGCTGCGCTGACCGTAGTCCATGGCGTCGCTGCGGCTGCGCCTCTTGTGGACATTCTTGAAGAGGTTCAACACCGGCAGGATCTGGCGGTAGTAAGGCACAAGGGCCTCGCCTATGAGGTCGTCGCTGACGACGAGCTGCTGAAGAATGCGGAGGGTTGCGCAGATGATGTCCGGATGGCGTGTGTTCAGCGCCGTCTTGATGGGGATAATCAGCTGCGGGATGGTGGGCAGAATCTTGGGCCCGCCCCGCTCGAGCAGGTCAAGACAGCCCTGGCGAGCCAGGAACATGTATGGCTCCTCCGTCTCACGGATGCCGTCAAAGAAGATGGGGAGGTAGTGATGGTAGTCCAGCTTCTCCACCTCCACCTTCCAGTCTACGGTAGGGCGGCTGCCATGGCAGATGGATATGGGCAGATCGCCGCGGTCGTACGCGCGGCGAAACTCGGTTGGTGGGATGAGACGCTTCTTGAAGGCGCCGGCCTTGGGCGGCGCGCTCTTGCCGCATCCCTTCTCAGAAAAGGCCGCGTCCGGCGCGTCACGCGGGCGACCTTTGCGCAGAGAGCTGCTCGCGCCGCCGTAGCCGCGCTTCGTCCCGGTGTAGGGGAAGCGCACAGCATTAACCGCCGTATTCGCGTCAACCGCCTCTCCGGGCGGCGCAGCGGCACTCTGTGCTAGCGCAGACTTCTTGGTCCTGAGGCTGGCGGGAGCGGCGCCAAAGGGACCGGCCCCGGCGGCCTTGTTGTACTTGCGCAGGGACGGGTCCCTCTTGGTGCCCTTCACGATGGGCTGAATTTCGTAGCTGCTCATGGCGTCACAAGTGCTCCAGATGAAGAGGAAAGTCAGCGAAGAACCAAAGAGAGCAGCAGGACCGCGGTCAAAGAGATGATTCCTTGGGTGTGTCTGGCGGCTTACGACAGAGGCTGTGCAGCGGCGTTGCGTTTGTGCAGGCGGGGGCGTGGGGGGAGGGAGGGCGTTCGTGAGGAGGACAACAACGGAAGAAAGAGAAGAAAAATAACGTTTCACCCGAGCAGTTCAACAGGTGTCTGGCATGAGCACAAGCAGTTGGCCGAGGAAACAAGAGCTGGCAGTGCGCAGGCGGTGGCAAAGAGATAGAGAGACACGAGGCAGCACCACCGTGTCGTATCGCGCCAACGGTCTCTCTTCCCACGCATCCCTCTTTCACCAGGCCACGGAGCCCATTGTTGACGCTCGATTACGCCTGCGTACGTGTGCGTAGGGTGGCAGACGTGTGGGAAGGGGGAAAAGCAGTGGGCAGCCTTTGGGGGCACTTGTGAATGCGTATGGCGGTGTACATGTGCTGCACATACGCAGGACAACAGAAGGAAAAGGCTCGAACCTGCTTGCGTTAACTTCAGTAAAGAGAACGTTAAGCAGAAACAGGGATGCTTCCCCTCTCGTGTGTGCGCGTGTGCGTGTGCTTTAATCGCATTATGCAGACTGTGGTTATCGTCAGGAGAGAGGGCACGCAGTTGTCGCCGGCCATCACTTCCTCGCGGAGAAAGAGGAGAGGGTTGCCTCTTGAACACCTGCGCGACAGCGGCCGCATGCATATGTCCATCTCACCACATGCGCCACAAAACAAGAGATAGCGAGTCACCTGGCAAACAAGCGGCCACGCAAGCACATCTCACTCCTCCGTGCCGCCACTGCCGCCCTCTACCTTCTCGCCCATGAGCGCAGCCACATCCGTGCCCTTGGCGGCCAACTGCTTCAGCTTTGTCTTGTGCTTGTTGCTACGAACGTGCTCCTTGTATTGGTTTTCGGACTTGAACTGCTTTTTGCACGCGGGGCAGTTGAACACCGTCACCGCTTCATCATCGTCCCCTCCTAGCATGGCAAAGCCGGCCGTGTGCGCGCCGACACCGCCGCTGCCACGCATCATCTCCTTCGTTTGCCGCTCCTTTTCATACAGCATCTCCAATATCGACCCATCCATGGCCTCGCCTCGTGCCGCCCGCTCTGCCTCCTCGCGGGCCTCGCGCTCCGCGGCCTCAGCCCACACGCGTTCGTTCGCCTCGCGACGCCGCTTCAGACGCTCGATCTCCTGCCTCTCACGCTCCTCGCGCTTCGCTTGATCCTCCTTCTCTTGGCGCTCCAGCTCCGCCTTCACACGCGGGTCGCGGCGGTAAACAAACTGAGCGAGACTTTGCACAGTGCGCACGTACTCCTTTTTGGCGCCGTCGCGCGCCTTGCTGTTGATGCGGCCAGCCATGCGGCGGGAGTAGCGATCCTCCATCTCGTTCACTTTGTATTCATCCTTCCAAGTAAATGTCTTGTAGGTGCTGAAGTTGCGCCAGTATCCGTAGAACTTCTGAACATCCGCCCAGTCGCTCGTGCTCGTGCCGAAGCCCGGCCACAACTTTGCGCGGGAGTCGTAGTCAGACTCCTCCTCGATAAGTATGTCGAACACCTTGCGGTAGACAGTGTAGAACCCGCTTTCACCGTCGTCGAAGCCGTCGAAGCAGCCTGCGGTGAAGTACTCGTACAGGTTCAATTCGTCCAGGTCACCGGTGCCATCGCCGCCCCGCAGGATCGCCTCGCGATGGGAGTCGTACCATGCCCGCTCGTCGGCGTCGCTAAGGATCGAGTAGGCGTTTTGAACCTCTTTGAAGCGCATAGCGGCCTCCTCTTGATTGCCGTAGTTCTTGTCGGGGTGATACTGGAGTGACTTCTTTTTGTAGGCGGTGCGGATCTCATCATAGGTGGCCTTCCGCTCCACCTCGAGCACCTCGTAGTAACAACGGATGCGACCCTCCCCCATCGTTTTGGTTTCCTTCAGGACTTCCACTCTGCAAGCAAAAAATGCGCATTATACGTGAGAAAGACGAAGAGGGAGTGGGAAAGAAGACGAAAACAGGCACAGTTGACCACTGCATCAAAATCAAGCATGGGAGCATCGTCGCAGGCGCAGGGCGTAGGTGTGACACGCTGCTTATCTCACCAGATTTGCCTAATAAGCGAGGCTGGCGCTTTCAGATAGCATGTGAGACGACAAAGCAAAGTTCTGTTGTTCTGCCTGCTATCGCGAAGCTGTTGCTGACACACGCCAGGAGGAAAAGGGAGCAAACAAACGGGAAGCGGAGCGCAGAGAGAGAGAGAGAGAGAGAACGCCTTCACCGAGCCGGTTCAAACGGCAGCAACGATCGAATCATGCGATTTCCGCTTATGATGTCTGTGGTGCCTATAAAGATGCGATGAGGTCTTCCACCGCTTGAGAGCCGCTCCTCTACAAAGCGCAGGGCACTCACCTCCGAAGCTGTGATTCCGCCAATAACAAAGACGATAGCCGTCTTTGTTGTGCCGGCGATCTCTACGTCATTCATTAGCTCCTTCTTTTCACCAGGAAGAAGACTTGGCGCATCATCCTCCGCGTCCCAGGCTTGTGGATTGCGTAGTAGAGTGTCTACCATGCGGACGAAAGGGGGTGCGTAGCCGCCGTACGCATAGGCAATGTCATTCGGCTGCCCCTCAGGCACCGATGAATTCCAGGTTCGAAGCTGCTTGCGAATGGTCGAGTAGCTGCTTCCCTTTCCGCTCTGTGCGCAAAGCAAGCCGCACCTCTCCAGCATGAAAAATGCGGTGATCACATGCGGAATGCCATAGACAAGCATCATGTTCTCCTTGAGGCCGAGCAAGTCCTTCTCGCGCAGGCCACTGTTGACTAGGGACAGGAGCGCCAGTAGGCGGAGAACGACCTCAAACTTTTCCTTTCGAAAAACAAGATCCTCAATATATCTCAGAACATCACCCTCATTGGTCTGTTGAATGATGTTGTGCTCAAACATGATACGCTTCCTAAAATCTGTGCGCTGCGTGGTTTTGCTGATTTCAGTGGCAACATTCGTATGAATGCCAATCAAACGATGCATTTCCTGCATCTCTGGGAGCCCTTTCATGAACTCCTTCAGTTCCTTCAACTGCTGGACCTCCTTCCGCTTGTCATAGTTTTGCTTCACCCAGATGGATTTTTGGTAAAGCACCGATCCTACCCCGGTGAAACTCCTGTCACGAATTTCAGCAAACATTCTGTCAGTGCTGTTCAGAACAACCTTCTCGCTTGCCCCCACACCGGAACTCTCGCCCAGGCTGAACGGAAACTGCACCTCACAGTTCTCAATGTCGTACAGCTCGTCTATAAGCCCTTCATACGTAAGCTGTGTCATCAGCGGTGTGACAAAGTCTACGGAACGATCGATAATGATGAGCGTCTCTACTTCGGAAGGAATGTCAGTGATGAAATCGTGGCTGATGTTGTTCTGCATGCGCTGAAGAAGCTGAATGACTTTGGCAGCGTTGCTGCCCTTTCCACGGATGTGCCGAATGGCACCGAAGCGCGCCGTTTGCAGCTTAAGCAAAAGCCTGGCAATCCAAGTTAGGTTGCTCAAGTCGCCGTCTGCAAACACCGATTTGAACGATAGAGGCAGCGTCATGGTAAAAAACTTCTCCTCCAGAAAAACGTAGTCTAAATCAAGGCTTGCGATGCGTAAGCTCGGAAATGTATGGGACAGCTTGAACTCGTCCTCCATCACCTGCTCTGCAATCAACGTCTTTTGAGGGACGTAGAGAATCGTCGGTTTTGCACTTGCAAAGCGCTGCGTATAGGAAAGCAAGTGAACGACAAGGGATCGCATGCTGCTCAGGTCTGGGTTCAGAATGTACACAACGTTGTCGGCTGAAACGTAGTTAATGTCATTTTGAAACGGAAAGACGCCAACGACTCCTTTGTCGCGACCAAAGTCCCGTGTCGCAATTCCTAGGCGGCTGAGAGCGGAGAGGATGTGTTGCTCGATAAAAACAATGGCGGTTCCGTGTCCCTCGTACACCCTGCTAAGAGCGCTTAGAAATTCCTGCTTGGGAACTTGATTCAAGCCTTCCGCTAGGGGCGAAGTGTCATTGGGGAGTGTCATTCGTTGTCACCTTTGCTGTTCACTGAGCTTCCTGGCGTGCCAGAAAGAATCAATTCCAGCTCAGACAGAACGAATGACATTGTTACAGAGAGAGAAATGATGGGAGATAAGACGCTAGCTGAAGGCACCATTGAAGAGAGCCCACGCAGCTCAAGAGGGGGAAAAAGAGCAACAAGAGCCGGCACGCAGGACACGTGGCGCCCTCAACGATGCCACAGCTGTGCATAGCGGATACCTGGTGCAGCATGCCTAACCTTCAAGAGAAAGACGAAAAAGCGATGCTCACATACGCTGTGCATGTGTGTGTGATCACGAGCTGTAATTGCTATGTTGCGTCCGCTTGTCGCTCTCAACGTGGGATGTGAATTCGACTCGATACCTACATTTCCTTCTTACGTGCTGGTAATCCACCGGACAGTCCCGACAAGCAAAGTAAGTTTTTCTGACGGAAACGTAAAATGGGTGCTCGTCAGAAAATAAATGCCAGTCGGGTCAATTGTCTGCACTCTCGCGTAGGCCATCGGCGACAACTGAAGTGCGTTGCCTGACTTGGACGAGTAAAGCGCACCAATGCAGCCAACGATGCCCTGTAGTTCCTCCTTAGGGACTGGAGACAGCACCACCTGCCCCTGCTCCTCTTTGAGAACGAGTACGTCGATGCTGTTAAACGGTTTCGACCACTGCGACGGGTGCAGGTCCACTACCCCACTGCCGAGAAAGTAGGCGCTGTATCTCGACGGCATCACTGAATCAGCATTAGCTGGAGGCACGATGCTGAAGTTGTGCGAAATACGGTCTATCTTCACGTAGTCTGGCTGCGCTGTGTTTCCACGATCGTGTCGCAGATACAGCGTGTGAAACAGATCATCATCACCGAGGCAAAGTACGTTAGTAATGTCGTACTGCTGTATTAGCTCGCTGACAAAATTTATCCCGGAGCTACCATGCACCTCTGGTACAGCAATAATTGCGCCGCTAAAACCGTGCAGGTCATTTGCGTGTGTTGATAACCGTTCACGAACACAGGTGAGCAGGAGCTTTGAGAAGTGCACGTACGCTGCCCCCACGACAGCCTCCCCCAGTTTGCTGAAGGACTCGACCTCTGTTGTGCCCACAAAATACGTTGTGCTCACAAGGGAGAGCGCCATGACTTCATCCAGAGGCAACGGATAGTCCAATATGGCAGCCCCGATCGACCCGGGCAAACCAACCGTCTGTTGCACTCCTGGGTCCAAGTCAACCAGGATCGGTTTCCAGCCGGCACGCGCAGCATAGTTCGCTAGTGTACGCGCAACCATAATCTTGCCTGTCAGTTGCCCTCCGCAAATCAGAGTCACCGGGCCGCCGCATTGTGTCTTCTCAGCGGCGACGCGCTGCGTGTGTAAGATAAAATGATACTCTACTAAGGGGCGTGTAATCGACTTCGTCGACGAGCGAATTACACCGCGCAGTAACTGCTCAGAGCCTTCTATCCGGACGACGCTTGTGGTCCATGCGAAAACATTGAGAGTGACTCCAGGCAGGAGATAGTAGGAGATATCAGTGACAAGGGGACTGCCGGCGACATCGACTCGCGAGTCAGTTGCGCCAGTGGAAGGCTCCAGCTTGATTGACGCAGAGCACTTGGGCTCGTTAGAGGGGACAGTGATGATGAGCTCCCCATCCGATGGAATTGTCACTGAAATACTCTTTGTGGAGCTCCCTCCTCCCGGCTGGATGAAGTTGATCATGGCCTCTGTAATGTCGCCCAATCGAACGTTGAGCTTGGGACTAGGTGCCTTCGCGCCAAGAAAAGACAGGGCAACAGTCCAGAGAAGTGAGTGGTGATGAAGCAGTACGAAGCAGAAAGCATCGGCAGCAGCGCGTGATTTGGCGTGTCTCCGACGGGAAGATATACTAGCCAGCGGGAAATGCAGCTCTCTCCTCAGCTTTAGAAACCAACTTCATTTCTGAAATCAACAGCGTGAAAGGCTGCCATGTTTGCCTCCGGGTAACAGTGGTGTGTCACCTCATTTTCTGAACAATCGCTTCACGCACGCTACATATGAGGACAACAAAGAATGCTCTGGACGTCCGTGCTATTCATGGCAAATGTCTCATCGACCATGGTTCCTCCTTGAGTGCTGCCATCAACCGGTTAGGTGAAACCCACACACTTGAAGTGTGCCAATCGCTCATGTTCAGAATTTGCTCGAGCACGAGCCCGATGAAAAGGGATAAGCCTTGTTGCGGGTCACCCAGGGCCCGGTGCGCCCGCTCTTTCTGGGGAGGCCAAGTAGCCCCCACTATCCCAGCCACTGCTGAGATAATTCTGGTGGGGTCAGGGCCAGGTACCTACGATGCATTGGGGTGAGTCAGAGCGATTTACCGCTACTCTGATGTCAGTGGTGAGCGCGGGCGTGTCGAAAGGAAGGAAAGAAAACGTTCTTTCACAGTCGATACATCTACTTTTTTTGTTGTTAGCACCCCCCCCCTCCTCGACTCCAAGCTAAGCTTTAGCTGTTCGAAGCGTCGAAAATGTTGCAGACAGTGAAAAGGACTATTTTACTCTGCAAACAGACGTGCTTTGCATCAGTCTCAATGGAAAATAAGCGCGTGATACCGGAAGCTGTGTCAAACCATTTTCTGTGCGCCCTGAAAGAGGCTGCCCTTCGTTTTAGTCTCTGTGCGTTCTCTTCGTGACAACGCCCTCTGCCTTGCTATTTACCCTCTGGCGAACTCCGCTAGTGGACAATCTAAGATAATCGCGCCTTTGGCGTTCCAGCTCACTTGTGCAAGCGATGCAGTCAGCTACCAAACGAGAAAGCAATGTTCTCTTTCAAACAGTATCAGGGAGCAAACCTGCGTTGTGTCCCCCTCCTGTGCGTGAACAAATCCTCTCACGCAGCTTTTTTCCCAATTTCCACGGCTAATGTGGAGAAGCGTGAGATTATGTATCCCTTGGCTGAGCAGATGGGTTGCTCTTCAATGCTCGAGTTCTAATGTTTCGAACATCTCTGCTTTTGTTTGATGCGTCTGTTCACTATCTGCAACTTTGCGCTCGCTGTGTTACAAAAGCATATTAACGACGTTGGTGGTTCGACCAGTTAGCCATGAGACGTAGCCTGGCGCTTTGCTTGCATTCGACCGGCGCGTGCCTTTTGAGTGCAGGAAAGCTGTCGCAGTACGAACAAGAGGCTTACGAGTCGCATCGCCGTTTCACGGAGTCACAAACCTACCCTGGTCCGATTAGGGCGGCAACTCCTGGTGATACCCGATTTTACATGGGAAGTGCCGAGACTATTTTACAGGAGAACGAGCGGCACTACTGGCGTGCCGTCGTTGATGATCCGCACGTGCAGCACCTTGTACCCCTGCGCGTCCGCTTCAAAACGTTCATCTGGGTCACCAGTGGCTGGGAGCAGCGGGTGCAAGTCGTGCAAGTGATGGCGCAGCGTGACTCGACGATAGCTGAACTCATGCAACAGGTAAGGATTGAGAATCAATCACCCTATTTGTGCACCTCTTCGTTTAAACTGTGCATTGATGGCAAAGATTTAGATGAGCTGAAAACTCTTGCCGATTACGGTATTCATGAATATTCTCGTATAGACGCTATCGAGGAGAACGATCATCTGCTACATACAGAAGCTGAGAGACTGAAGGATTGGAACGTAGCTGAGATGCCGGAAGATGTGTTGCTGAGGAGCCCGTACAAGGAGATGGCAATGCAACCACAGCCGAATTTGGCTCCACGCTACGAGGCAAAGCCGAAAGGGTACTATGGAAAGAACGACTATAGCGGGATGAAGCAGTCGTCCTGATTTCTTCGGCGCCGAAAGTGCTATGGCGGCTTGTCGGAAAAAGCGGCTGCGGCGATACGTATAATATATATATATATATGTATATATATATTATACATAGTGTGTGTGTGTGTGTGTGTGTATGTTTATCCTTTGAGGAGTTAAGTCTCTTACATGAAACTCAGATGAAAATGACAGAAACGCAGCGCTTTGAGTCGTGCTCGGTCTCTCTCTCTCTCTTTTCTCAAGTGAAAAAGGGCCCTAGTGGTTGTACGCCAAGAGTGCCTTACTTGTGGTATTCCCTAGTTTTCAGGAAAGGAGTTTTTTTTTTGCTCGCTGTATGCAGCAAAGAAAAAGGTAAAGAGAGGAGGAGTTTCTGTACCTCACTGATGAGAATTCTTGCTTCCGTACTGCCAATCAACAAGTTCCTTAACTTAGCCATCTCTTCTACTCTTCTTAAACGAGGCAATTCGGCGCTGATCAAGTCCGTTTTCTTTGCAGGTGATTGAAATGGATGTCGATCAACACATTGTTGCCACCATAAGTGAAATCGACCGAACACTTAGGTCTATTGGCATACGCGATGATTACGCAAGTACTCTCACCCAGCCTTCCATTATTAACAGCCCCCCACCTTTGTTGACTACTGCGGTGGTGCGGGCGAATGGCGCTGTACAGACCAGCAGGTCGACCTGTGTGAATGCCGGCGTACAAAAAAGTCTCTCCACGGTATCACAAGGAGTGCAAAATTCTCCACAGCAACGCGCGACATCGTCTCAGACGGAAAAAGGAGCTGACGCGCAGGAGTGCTTTGACAGAGTCACGTGCTCGGTCTTGTGTACAAACGCTATGTTGGAAGAGGGCCTTCAAGCACTCGAAAACTCCTCAGATAAAATGGAGGCACTCTTTTCGAAGCTGACCAGACTGGAAGGCAGCGTGAACACAGCGGCGAAGAGTTTGCGTCTTTTACGAAATAGATGGGCCATACAGATCATAGAGAAAGAAGAAGCATCGGCTCGAAGTGCTCTGCTCAGCTATGAGTCTAGCGCGCACACCGAATTCATGTCTCTTCGGTGTGGAGAGCTGATGTCTCTCGTCGCAGCGTCCAGAAAAGAACGAGTGCTATCAAAGGCGTCGGATGGGCTAAAAAGACTTGCTCCGACCCGAGTGATAGCAAATGGTAGCGTAGTTGAGGAAACACCGAGCAGCTCCCTCAATGATCTTACCGAGTTGCTGGACGAATGCTGGCGCGTTCTAGATGAGTAGAAATGCAGCATTTTTTGTTTTGAAAAAGAGGATTACAGTTTCTGCTGGATGAAGGCACTCCCGCTGCTACTTTGGCTTGCCACTTTTTGCCCTATCCAGGTACTCACATGCTGCGCATGAGAGCACGTCTCAGTTAACAAAGCGTAAGTGGGCTATCACTTTCGATAGCATCTTTGTACCTGACCAGCGTTTTTGCGTATTGCACTAAGGCTACGCAAAGTCCGACAAGATGCCTCGCACGACAGTCTCCAGGGCTCACTCTCTTTTCGACTGCAGCTCTCACCCGTGGTTTCGTCGAAGATTTTCGCTCTTCAAGTAACTCTCTTCCATCTGCGGAAAACGTCTTGACTCATACTTTTCTATTGTCTTCTTCAAACGGTCTGTGCAACTGGGAAGAAATGCGTTTCGATTGGCGGTTTCCCCTTTCCCTCGTTCCAAGCTTAGGCATACCTTCCCCATCTTCTTTCCTCAATATCAAGAGCTTGACATGTTCAACAGCGATGCGCTCAAGTACGCGCTCCCCATCATTCCGGTGCGCCAAACGGAGAAGCCCGGCCTCAACTCGCAGGTCGAAGTGGATCTGCCATCCGCCGAGATGAAGGACATTGGCAAAAAGCGTGATGCTTGCATAGACTTCTTTGAAGATTTCCGAAAGCACCTGAGTCGGAAAGGGAATTCAGTAGATGATAAACTGAGCACAAGTGCGGGATGCGAGAAGTACGTGAAGGATCTTGTTGATCGTGTTGATGCGTATACTGTCTCTCTTGCCAATACTGTTTCAAAAGCGCCAAAGTTTGCCAGCGTCCAGTACTACCACTGGAGCTCGTCGCTTACGGACAAACAGGAGATGGCTTTTGACGACTATCGATATGAACTTCTCGGGGTGTACTACAACGTTGGTGCCATTCTCATGAACATTGCTCAGTACTTGCTTTGCGTGAGAGCGACAGTAGGAACGCTCTCTTTCCTCGAAAAGGACGCTTACCGCGTCCTCATCAAGGCTTCTGCTTACTTTCACTTTTGCGCCGACATCGTTGACAATATGAAGAGGCACGAGATTAGTGTCGCACAGGTATCAGTTCCTCTCGATGTGGACAAGGAAATGGCTGTTTTTCTTGAAAGCTTGGCACTTGCCCAAGCCCAGGAAATCGGCGTGTCGAAGGCGTTCAATGTTGACCCTAAGGAGATCACAGAAACCACTGCCCGCCTCAGCCACCAGCTCTTTCTCATGTACGAGGCTGTGTGCACGAATGCTCGCACCATAAACACTCGCAACGAAATTTTTGCAGAGATTTCAACACTGGCTGTCGTGAAGCGCGATATCTTCTACGCGCTCGCCTTTCAACATGCAGCATCTCATCTCTTTAACAAGAACCCGGCAGCTGGAATCACCCTTCTAAGCCAGGGAGTGGAGCACGCGAGGATTGTAGAAGAATATTTCATCAAGTCTCGAAATGGCAAGCTGAAACTTCCCTTCAACGGCACGCGCTTTGTCGGACTGTGCAACACAACCGTCCGGAACAACACGGAGCGTCTGAACAAAATAAACTCACTGGTTCATCGAGCCAAGCCGGATGCGACGAAAGCGTCGCTGCCGCCTCCACAACCGCTCGCGATGCGCCCCGACATTTCGCTTCCGTTCCGGCTAGAGGAATCACCCAGTGTGTGCACCGTTGCATTGCTCTCGCGCAGCGCTCAGTGAAGGCATTCCATTGAGTATGCTTTTGTTTCTCAACACAGTTGCAGTGATTTTGCGTGTGTCTTTGTGTGCTTGCCTCAGCCGTCTTCATGACTTGGGGCAGCTCCGCGAGTCGTGTCGCAGGGCTCCGTGCACCCACCCCCTCTCCCCACTCGGTGTGTGGCGAAGCCGGGCAGCCCCTCCCCTCCCCTATTCCGGCCAATGCACAGCCCCTTCTCGTGGTGAGAGGGCCAGGCGCCTACGACGTTGGGGAGTCGGAGAGACTCCGCGCTACTCATGTCGGCGGTCCGGTGGTGGACGGCGTTGCACCGGAGCGACCTGCGGCACTGCGCACGCGTGTGCCATCCATATGATGGGCACAGTGTGTCAACGTAGCTGGAGCGTATCCCACTCGGCCCTCACTGCTTAGTGGTGCGGGGCGGCTCAGGCGCCCCGCGAGGGATATGCACCACGTGGCGAGCAGCATGGGTGGAGCGGCTGCGGGGCGACCTGGGATGCGGGCGGGCGCGTTGCCTTCGAGGCGGGGGCCGTGCTGAGATGACCGGGTCGGCGCGCTGCTGTGACGCGCGTGTCTACGGCTGCTCCGCGCCACGCGATGCGAGGGGGAGGGGCCCTGTGGCAGACCCGGGGCGTAGAGCGTAGTTGGATTCATGCTTGATGGCAGAATGGGGATGTTTTCACTACGTATTTCTGTTGTTTGCGCCTTTGCGCTGTGCTGTGTCCCACGCTGTGTTTTCTTTCGTTACGTGCTGCAGTTGCCGTCTCTGGCGTGTGTGTCCGTCCTCTCATCTCTCTTGTTTGTTTGCTGTCTGTTTTGCTTGCCCTGCAGCGCTTTCTGCGACAGCGCCTCGTTCGAGATCCAACCAGCAGGCGGCACTCATACGGGAGTGACCAGACGAGCAAGCCGCCAAAGGGGGAGCACGCGCTTTTGTGCATGCGTATGCGTGTGCGATCGAGTGATGCGAACACACAGAGCAAAAGAAAAGAAAAGGGGGCCTCTGCGGCTCAGGGAATACTCGATGACTGCGCCTGTCGTGCTTCAGCACCTCTGGCTACGAGTCTCCTGCGCAGCAAGCAGCTTCGAACCTTCCCCCTTCTCTCGTGCGTTCCCGTCTGCGATGGCCACGACGCATCTCCTGCTCGACCTCTATCTCCTCCTCAAAACATGGATGCCGCTGCACTATCGCTCTCACATATGAACGCATCACTGAGCAGGATTCATTTTCTGACTTGTGAGCTTCTCGTTCGTCAAATACACTGCCAGCGGGCTTTTCACAATTTTGTTCCCCTTTCCATCACCGCCTCTTTTCGCTCAAGATGTTCGCCCGCTCCGCCATCCGCCGCTGGGTCAACAAGGACACGAAGGTGATTGTCCAGGGCATGACTGGCAAGGCCGGCACGTTCCACACGAAGGAGGCGATGGCGTACGGCACCAAGGTCGTGGGCGGCGTGAGCCCGAAGAAGGCGGGCACGACGGCGCTGGGCGTGCCGGTGTTTGCGACGGCTGCGGAGGCGGTGAAGGCGACGGGCGCGACTGCGTCGGTGCTGTACGTGCCTGCGCCTTTGTGCGCTGCGTCGATCGAGGAGGCTCTGGACGCGGAGCTGCCGCTGGTTGTAGTGATCACGGAGGGCATCCCGCAGTGGGACATGCTGCGCGTGAAGTCGATGCTGCTGTCGCAGAACAAGACACGCCTGATCGGCCCCAACTGCCCAGGCATCATCAAGCCTGCGGAGTGCAAGATCGGCATCATGCCCGGTCACATCCACCAGAAGGGCAAGATCGGCATTGTGTCGCGCAGCGGCACGCTGACGTATGAGGCGGTTGCGCAGACGACGGCGGAGGGCCTCGGCCAGTCGCTGTGCGTCGGCATTGGCGGCGACCCGTTCAACGGCACAAACATGGTGGACTGCCTGAGGCTGTTTCTGAATGACCCCGAGACGGAGGGCATCATACTGATTGGCGAGATCGGCGGCACCGCGGAGGAGGAAGCGGCAGACTTCATCAAGAACAGCCCGATCAAGAAGCCGATCGTGTCCTTCATCGGCGGGGCGACTGCGCCGCCGGGCCGCCGCATGGGCCACGCCGGTGCTATCGTGTCTGGCGGGATGGGCACCGCGAAGGGCAAGAAGGATGCGCTGCGCGCCGCCGGCGTGACCATCTCCGACTCGCCGGCGCACCTTGGCAAGCACATGGCTGAGCTCTTCGCCACGAAGTAGGAACGGGGACACTGCTGATGCCGTTTCACGAGCTTGGGGGTGCTTCTCACTGATTAGGGACGATTGGGGACTGAGAAAATTGTTCTGGGCGTACGCTCCAGTGGAATGCAGTCGCCACGTCTTCGTCTCCCACGAGGGCGCTTGGCGTGTGCTGTGTCGCTGAAGGCTTGATCGTGTGTGTCTGTGTGTGTTTTCAGAGATTTAGCGGCAAAGTGGGGTAAAAGCACGAGAAGCGCGTGTGTAGCCGCAGGAGAGGGTGAAGGCGAGAAGAAGTGAGTTAACAGCGACACACAGCTGCGCAGGCGGAACGGGACACACGCGTGTTTGTCGGGCGGCATGATCCAGGGAGAAGGGCTCAGTGTGGTTGTTCTGGAGTGTGGGCTGGGACAGGGGTAGTGCGCGAGTTGGTCCCCGGCGACGGAGGAGGGGGAGATTGGATACCGGACGGTGATGGCGCGAGTGGGGGATAGAGAAGATGCGAGTAGGGGTGCTGCTCAAGAGCAGCTATCTCGTCTCTTTAGGGTGCGTTGCCTTATCTCAGAGGCCAATTCACTTTCCTTCCTCTGCCCCACGGCTCCCCCCCCCTCCATTTTGCGTGCGCCGGTCTCCGGAGGGCTCATGAACGAGAAGGGACTCCGTGATGCATCAACTGGATCTCACCCTCGTGATGCTCCCAGGCTCCTGTGTCGGTGGCTGCCTGCCCTTTCCCGCCCTCCACCTCGTTTGTGGGATGACAGGACGCTCATCTGGCTCTAAGAGTCTTCGTGTTCTCTTCTCATCGCTGTTTTTATGCACGCACTCCCTTCCGAGGTTTCCCAACCCTGTGTGTGTGTGTGTGCTTGTGCCGATCACCAACTCTCTTTCCCTCCCTCTCACGTCGTCGCCCACCCAAAGTAGAGGATACCGAAAAGAGGGGAGTCGGAGTAGTGGGAGGACGGAGAAGTGCGACGTCCGTTCTGTGTCACGCCGGCGTACAGCCCCTGCCGTTCTCGTTCTGCTTCCACTTTTTTTTGCTCTTTGCATTCTCGTTTTCACATGCGGCAGGGCGGGGTCTCTCAGTAGGGGCGCGCATTGCACAGACGTACGTGCCCAAGCAAGCACTCCCCACGTGCACGCACACTTCTACGTGGGCAGTTGAGCCCGTTCACCTGCATGCTGTGTGCTCGTCCAGGACAATGTACAGGATCACGGCGGCGCGCGAGCAGCACTGCTGCAGCGGTCTCGTCGGGGAAGGTGTGTGTGTGGGGGTGGGTGGGTGGGTGGGAGGGTGACTGTCTTTTATGCTTCGCCTACAAAATGTCCTCCTTTTGTATCAAAAGACTCGTTTTCTGGTGCTCCGTTGGTGTGTGTGTGTGTGTGTGTGTGTTCTAGTTATGATGATATGATGGCGTGTGCGCGAAGTGACGGTGTGCGTGTGTCAGCGTTCGACAGCGTGTTGATGCTCGCCCCCTCCTCTACCCTTTTCTCGAAAGTTCTCTTGTCCTTTATATATATATATATATGTAGCTTTGAAGTAAGGGGCGTGTGTGTGGGTGTGGGTGTGGGTGTGGGTGACGGCACATTGCCGGCCGCTTTATCAAAGCGGCTAAACTACATGTTTCCTCATGTCCGTTTGTCTCCTGTGATGCTTAAGTCTTTCCGACGTCGCCTCCTCCCCTCCCCTTCCCCCACCTCCTCCTCTTTTCCACTTTTGTGTGCGTGCCCCTCCTACGCCCCCACACCCCGCTCTCTCGCTCTCTCTACGCGAGTCAGGTGGCAGGTGGAGGAGGTATGGGCCTCGTGGCTTCATCTTTCTCGTCCCATGTTCCGTGTGCCGGCGCGTATGGGTCTTTGGAGGCTCAAGTGTGTTGCACAAGCGGAAAGTACCGGGGGAGGGGACGAAGGGGTGTTGCTGAATCAAAGCAAAGAAATAACTCCTTTTCATTTTTATTGTAACAGCAACAAAATGAAGTCGCCCTCACCCCCTCGCGCGCCATAAACACAGTGGTAACAGTGCACAAGGTCACAAGCGCAGGAGGAGGAGTGCGAAGCAGGTGAACTGCCGCGTGTTCCACGGCTCCATCAACGGCCGCTTCAATGGACGCACCTGAACATAGCAGTGCCTCTTTTTGGTTATTATGCGAAACGAATTGATGCGGAGGGGGAGGGAGAGGAGGGTTGTTGAGCGAGATGTCCTCTGATGCAGTCAAGTGCACCGCCCTTCTTCTCCATCCCCGTTGCGTTTCTCTACCTGTCACCTGTCACAAAGCCTCTCGCTCGCTTTCTCGGATTGCGTGTGTGTGTGTGTGTGCGAAACAGACCCTCTGCATCCCCTCCGCCCTCCCCGCCTCTTTTCCTGCTTTGTATCTCATCCCTTCGTCCGCCGCTTCAACAGTACCGCATTCACAGCACACCACCCACACTACAAGCGCTGACGGGCCACCATCCCTCTTTTTCCCGTTCACCTTCCTCTGACACTCGCTGAACAACGTCAGGGGCCGCGGCCTACGTACGCACAAGAGAGAATACACACCCGAACAAGTGCCCAGTGACTATATCCGACTCCGCGACCCTCAACTCCCTTCCCTTCTATCCCCATTAGCCGATATCCTACCCCCTCACTCTGAGCGTGTTTCCAAGCATACAGTGCTGCACTCACCTCTCCCTTCCCTCTGTGGCACTGCCGCCTCGTTTCCTTCCTCCGCTTTCTCTCCACCACCGCGTCCTCCCGCCTCCCCCCCTCCGCCTCTTTTCGCTCAAGATGTTCGCCCGCTCCGCCATCCGCCGCTGGGTCAACAAGGACACGAAGGTGATTGTCCAGGGCATGACTGGCAAGGCCGGCACGTTCCACACGAAGGAGGCGATGGCGTACGGCACCAAGGTCGTGGGCGGCGTGAGCCCGAAGAAGGCGGGCACGACGGCGCTGGGCGTGCCGGTGTTTGCGACGGCTGCGGAGGCGGTGAAGGCGACGGGCGCGACTGCGTCGGTGCTGTACGTGCCTGCGCCTTTGTGCGCTGCGTCGATCGAGGAGGCTCTGGACGCGGAGCTGCCGCTGGTTGTAGTGATCACGGAGGGCATCCCGCAGTGGGACATGCTGCGCGTGAAGTCGATGCTGCTGTCGCAGAACAAGACACGCCTGATCGGCCCCAACTGCCCAGGCATCATCAAGCCTGCGGAGTGCAAGATCGGCATCATGCCCGGTCACATCCACCAGAAGGGCAAGATCGGCATTGTGTCGCGCAGCGGCACGCTGACGTATGAGGCGGTTGCGCAGACGACGGCGGAGGGCCTCGGCCAGTCGCTGTGCGTCGGCATTGGCGGCGACCCGTTCAACGGCACAAACATGGTGGACTGCCTGAGGCTGTTTCTGAATGACCCCGAGACGGAGGGCATCATACTGATTGGCGAGATCGGCGGCACCGCGGAGGAGGAAGCGGCAGACTTCATCAAGAACAGCCCGATCAAGAAGCCGATCGTGTCCTTCATCGGCGGGGCGACTGCGCCGCCGGGCCGCCGCATGGGCCACGCCGGTGCTATCGTGTCTGGCGGGATGGGCACCGCGAAGGGCAAGAAGGATGCGCTGCGCGCCGCCGGCGTGACCATCTCCGACTCGCCGGCGCACCTTGGCAAGCACATGGCTGAGCTCTTCGCCACGAAGTAGGAACTGTGTGAGCCTATTTGCGGTGTGTTCTGCGTGCCGTGGCGGAGGAGGGGCTGGACATCCTTGTTGCTCTCCTGCTCTGGCGCGCACTTCTCGCTCCCACTATTCTATGTGTTATGTCTTGTTTGGCTTTCTGCGTCGTGTCGAGTGATGTTGTCGCATGTGGGATGTCTATGTCTTCTTCTGTGCTCATGTCACCGCCTCCCCCACACCCATTGCGCCTCTTATTTGGATGACGGCACCGCTTTGTGTACGCTGGCGTGCACGCGCGTCACGGAAGTCGGAGCGACGAGGGCAGAGGGCTGAGAGAGAAAGCAGAAGAGTGTGCAGGGCAGGACTGTAGCCACTCCAACTCGCACATATATACATGTATCTCTCTCTATATACATGTAGATGTGCATAGTATGTATGTGCGAGTCGCTGTCTGTGTGTGCACTTCCGTGTGTTTGTGTGTTGGAGACATGTGTGGTAAGCGCAAGGAGAATGGATGGGATGCAGTATCGCCTTGTGAAGAAGGATAGCGGTAGAGGAAAGGAGTGCGAACGCACAGCAGCGGGGATGTGTAGAGGTGAGACAAGCTACAGAGAGGACGGTCGCGGCTTTCAGTCGTACTACACTACCACCACTGCCCTCTTCTTCGCCGGCTGCCGCCCGCCGTCCCCCCCCCTTCCCTCTCTCCTCGCACGGAGGCTGAAGCCTCGGTGCACGAGGCGCTGAACCGCGTTCCTCGTGATTATGCCGCTTGTTCCAGTTTCTTTCACCCTGTCCCTTGCCTTCTTTCTCCTGACCACCGCCCTTTCATACGCACACACACACACACTAAGTCTCGCACCACGCACACAGAATCTGCGCTGAGCATTGTCTCTCACGCATCAAGAGAACAACAACGCAGCTGTGGCGACATCTCTTACCCACCAACGCAAACCTCTCCTACTCCCAGCCTTTAGCAGAGCATCATGGACGACTACCACGACGATGATGTGCACAGCAACTACGGATATGAAGATGACGAGTACGACGACGCCGCGGATGACTGGGAAGCCGAGGCCGCAGAGGAAGAGCAGAGGGCCGTCGCCGAGGAGGCAGCTCGACAAGCCCGCTTGGAAAAGAAGCTGGCCACGCGTGCTCCGGTGAAGAAGGAAGAGGAGGAGGAGGCAGTACCAGAGGATGTGGAGCGCGCGATGGCTGATATGCGGCAGGTGGCCAACGACATCGCCTCGGGTAGTGCTCTTCTCTCCGGAGGAGATTCGGAGGAGCTGATTGGAAACCATAAGCTGGCTTCAGATGCGGATGTTGAGCGGGTAGGCACCATGATTGCAGACCGTCTCACGTCCTTTTCCGACTCCGGCCACTACGACAAGCTGATCGTCGAAGTTTTTCAGCGCTTGACCAACCACCTGACAAGCACGCATCTCCTGAACGAGGAAGCAGACAGGGTACACCGTCTGCGCGAGGAGCTCAAGCGCGCAGCGAAGGCAAAGCTGAAGCCGGTAGAGAAGGCGCCTGTTACGCAGAGCGGCCTCGATCTCGATAACTTCGAGGACAGGGGTGGCGCCGCCGTCGCGGATAACGAAGACGAGACGGGCTGGTAGACGATGTCTCACTCAATGTGTATCCCTGTCTCACCTATCAGCGTTCGAGGATGAAGGGACAGATCGGGTAAGGATGAATAATATGCATGTCTGTGTCGATTGACGGGTGGTCAGGTGTGTCGAAGAGGGTGGCGGAGAGTGCAGCAGCTGGGCAGGGAGAGAGGGGAGAACGATGGTCGATCGAGGAGCGGTGACGTTGTACGTGCGGTGTCCTACTAGCACTGGCACCGCCTCCGTGCATGTGAACAAAACTGCCACCAGCAGCAGTGTGATTGCTATGAAAGCGCTTCATAGGCTGGGCGACAGTCTCGCCGGCGAACGTTCTATTAGCTGTCCCTTTTCCAGATGCGCACACTAGATTTGTTCTCCATTCCCCACCTCTCTCGTCTGCTCTCTGTCACGCCCCGCTGGCAACCACCCACGCAGGCGGGCTGAGCTACTCCTTTTCGTGTGTTCTTGTCTCTCTCTCTCTCTCTCCGTCTTCCCCTGGGCTCGTCCCCTCTCCGGAGTTTCCCAGCCGTATCGAATGGCGGCAACACTGTGGTAGAGAAGTCAGAGGTACACCAAGCAGGTTATTGAGCATCTGTTGCTAAGTCACCATTAAGTGGTCACGTGTGCGTGTGTGCGTAGCGGCCCGCGTTACACACGCACACATGCGTACACCTATGCGCGCAACAGCGACACATCGACGACATCCAAGTGCGAAAGCGTGGAGAGAGGGCGAAACCCGAGTCACGGCTGTGTGTGCTGAAGACGCTAAGCTGAGTGTTGCGTGAAAAAGGATGATAATGCTATGCTCCATCCGCGTGTGCGAGAGTCCAAAAACCCGCACACATGCAGGGCACTCGATGCTGCACATACGTCGTACACTTCTCTCCCTGTGACGTTGTGGCACTGGAGCAGAGCATTGCTGCATGAGGCCATGGCAATCCCCCACCCTCCTCCTCCCTCGAGAACATGACTGGACGGCTTGGTGGGATGTAATGTGAGCTCAGCCCGACTGTGCATCGACTCCTCCCCGAAAATGCTTGCATACTGCGACCCCCTCCCTCCCCACTGCGTCTATCCGCACATACCCCAAGAAGGAAGAGGTCTCAGAGCCGAAATAGAGTCGACCCCCTCCCCTCTTTCTCGAGGCTCAACCCCCCCCCTTCCCGGCCCCGCCTCCCTCCTTCTCCCTATCATCTCCATCACACCGCATCACTTCCACCGCAGACGCCTCAATCATCTCCTCGCTCGTCTCCGTCGGTGAATGGACGAGCTTAACTTCCACGCTGCCTTCGAGGCAATCAAGATACTCAGCGCCAGCGAGGGGCCTGCCTCTAACATCTTTGAGCCGAAGTTCGAGGCGCGCCACCAAGCGGAGCAGCTGCGTGACACGATCGTGAATGTCTACCGCGACGAGCCCTCATCGCGCGCGCTCGAGCAACTGTGCCGATGTCTCGTGTTCATCGGCACGACAATGATGGAGGTGGAGGAGGAAGAGGAAGGCTACACGGAGATTTGCCGTGCTTATCAGGTGATGCAGTGGTGCGTGACGGCGGCGCTGCCATCCACCGATGCCGTTCGCAACGTGCAGGCGGTGGAGCAGGACGCCATTCTCAACACCACCTCAGCCGTGTGCACAGTTGCAGCGTCTTCTGGGTATGCAGGGTGCGTGGGGTACATGGCCGTACACAACGCACTCGGTTTTTACTTTTCCAAAGCGGACCTGGGCAAAGCCAAGACAGTGCTAGACCGAGCAGAAGCTCTTTACAACGAGTGGGCCGCTTGGTGGGAAGGCCAGCCAGTCCACTGTGACATTGCGGAGGTGCCCGTCAGCGAAGACGGCACCCTCCGCACCGACGAGATCTCGGCTGACCGCGTGGCGCCGATACTCCTGCGCTTCTACATGGACAGCAGCTACACCGCTACGCTCTTCTTCATGGCACAGCTGCACACCGCACAGCAGAATGCTGCCACCGCCTCCCAGTACTGCCATCGTACTTTGCACTTCCAGCTTCTGAACAAGCAGGAGTTCAACCGGAAATCGTGGGCTACCAACGCGCTTCAGCTCAGCGGATTTTACAGCAGCCACTTCGCCTACGACAAGGCGTTTCACTGCCTCGTCGCCGGGCAGAAGCTGATGCCGGTCAGCGAGGAACCAGAGGAGGCCAAGGGACTGGTTGCGTGGGCCTTTGGTCGTTTCTATCTTCATCGCCTGCACCACTATGGTCAACTTCTCACGGGTCGTGAGCCAGACAGCGAGAACGATGACATGCTCGCGCAGCTGCAGAAATCTTGGCGTGACTTCCCTGGGATGCCGCCGCTGCAGCCCCAGCCGCCTATCACCACCTTCGATGAGGCGCGCGAGTGCTTTAAGGAAGGAATCAAATGGCTGCAGGCGGCGCAGGCGTGCCGTCCCTTCGAGTCGTTCTGCACCGAGCGCATCGACGTTGCGCGTGATATGGTGCAGCTGTATGCCGCGCTGCAGTTATTCGAGCCGAATCGCGCACGCCGCATCGCCATGATGCAGCGGCAGACACGCCTACTCGAGGAGTTTCCAGATCAGCTCAGCTTCAACGCATACCCGGTGGTAGTGCGACAGCTGCTGTACGACCTCGGCTCTCTCTACGAGGACCAGATGCGGCTGCGGGCTCAGCAGCGCAAACAACCACAACCCGATGAGAAGCCGCTCACCGACAACGCGTTCAACGCAGTGGTGCGCAAGACGTTGGGGTACTACGAACGCTTCTGCGAAACATGGCGCCATCCCACGACGCATGTCATTCCGGATGTATTGGAGGAGGATTCACGCCTGCCCTTCTTCAGGGCCCTGATGCGTCGTGCCCAGGTGCAGCTCAGCTACGCATACTGCACCCCGAAGGAGGAGTATGACGGCATCGGCGCGTCGTGCAAGGCCTACAGTCGCGCCATCGACTTCTATGCGAAGAACCCGCTCTCGAAGGAGCTGGACGCGGAGGTATCGAAGGAGGTCGAACTAGCCCACGAGATGCTGAAGCTGCTACCAGTGAAGCAGCGTGACCTGTGGACTGCGTATCAGCGCAACTCCGCGTAGGGGCGTTTTACACGGACCGGATGGCACGGAATGGGGAGCGGAGTTGCTGGGCAAGCTGCAGGGGCAGGCTACCGCCATACAGCAAGTCACCCGTGCACTCTACAGTATATCCGCGGGCTTGGGCAGCAGTAGCGGCTTCAACGTCGCCCAAGACGAAGAAATTCGCGACCTTTTCGACGAAACGCAGCGCATCGATGCGGCGCTTGAAAGGATTCAGCTCGGTGTGCAGCGCGTCGATGAGAACTCGCAGGGCATTCAACACCAACTCGACACGCAGGAGAGAATGCAGCGGCACATGGATAAGGCAGCGAAGAACGAGGCGAAGATGGCAAGCATGAGATGGAAGTTGCAGCGCGTGATCGAGAGGCTTGGCAAGTCTCGTCGGATAACGTATGCAGTACTTTGCGCCATCCTTATCGTGCTCATCGGTATGATTATCTTTCTTGGTAAGCCGCTCTAGGGAGAGGGAGGTGTCGAGCCGTGGAGATGGCCGACTGGGCACAAGGAGCCTTGTGGTGCTATTGCCACGGTGTGGTAATGGCTGCTGCGGTCCGGGCATCTTCTTCGGTGAGGGTGCACTGCCTGTGTATATGTGTATGTGTGTGTGTGGGGGGGGGGGCGGCGGCGTGTGTGAAAGGGCGAGAACCCTGTCACAGCATTTCAATCGTACAGGAGGCTGCCGTACGAACAGCAGTGCCGACACAACGTGATGCTTCACAGCAACCAAAGAAACCAAAACAACACACAAAACGCCTCTCTTTCAGTCCGGTGGCTGGGCACCAGTGGCAAGTGGTGCATCATCTGCGCGTCTGTCGCCAACGGCGCGCCAAGCTGTGCGTGGATGTTGGAAGACGAGGTCGAGGAGATGCAGTGCGGTCGACGCTGCCTATCGTTGCCCTTCACTGTCCTTTTCTCTCGCTTCTCGGAAAGGGTGCAGGGCCGCAAGTTACGAGTGTGTGAGTGTGCTATCATGAACACACGCACACACACACACACAGAAATCAAGGCGTTACGTTACCTGTGTAGCGGAGGATGCAGGAATCACGGAGGGCACCCGGCTGCGCAAAACTCTTCCGTGCTCCCTCCACCATCCCACCCCACCAAACCGCGCATCGCTTTCTCTCATTCACCATTTTCGACATCTTCGCTCTCCCCCCTCCCCCTCCCACCCATGCGCGCGTTTACTGGCATGCATGCGCCGTCCGCCCGTCTCTCAGTGGCATCGCCTTGTTCTTGAAGGGTGCACGTGCATGTCCGACGAGGCTGAGTTCAAGAGGGCCGGTGCGCTCTTCAGCGCGGGCAAGTACCACGAGGCGATCAGCGCGTACTCCGCGATAGAGGCGTTGGATGGGGCAGCAGCAGAGGTGCGAGCGCGCGCGCTCAACAATATCAGTGCCTGTTACGCGGCACTCAAGAACTATGAGATGTCGAGCAAGGTTGCGCGGGAGGTCATCGGCTTGCAGCCCGACAATGCCAAGGCGCATGGCCGCGTCGCAGCCGCCGAAGAGGGTCTAAAGCATTACAGCGAGGCTTCCCTCTACTACTCGGCGGCCAGAAGGCTGGATGCAAATAGCTCCACGTATGTGGAAGGGGCCCGGCGCTGTCACGCACTCGTGCAGGCTGGCCGTGGAGTGGCCAGCGCAGAGGCGAAGGACGCCTATTACTACGAGAAGAGCCTTGAGCGCGCGATGGAGGCCATGCAGAAGACGAGCTATCTCGAGGCCATTCGACACTTCGGAAAGGCGCTCGATTTATTCCCCTCTACCGGCACCTCGAGGGAGAAGGCAACGCTGCTGAGCAATCGCAGCGCCGCGTACTTCCGCGCCGAGCGCATCGAGGAGAGCGCCGATGACGCGCTGGAGGCTATCAAGGCGGATGACACGTACGCCCGTGGTTTCTACCGGCTCGGTGCTGCAAAAGCGAAGCTCAAGAAGGTTGGCGATGCGTACGACGCGCTGACCAAGTGTGTCAAGCTCGACCCCAAGCACGTGGATGCAGCGCGGCTCCTCGCCGAAGTCCTGCCGGCGGCGCTAGAGTCACGCAAAACTGCCGAAGAGCGGGCTCGCGACCACACCCGCCAGGTGACACACATGACGGAGCGGCTGAGCGAGATGCAGGCGACAGCCTCGTCAAACGCGGTGCCGCGCGCGACGGCGCACGGGTCAGCGTATTCCTACTGTAACTTCTGCAACGAAACGGGACACTCGCGGTCGGAGTGCTCTCTCCTGCGGCGCAAGCGCAGCCGTCCGCTCTGATGAAAAGCGTGTGCGTCTGTGCACGTCTCTCTCTCTCTCTGTGTAGGGGTGGGAGGTGAGAGCTGCTGCTGCTGTGCTCTTCACAGCTGACCGCTGCGCTTCCCCGTGTGTGTGTGTGTGAGCGGGCGGGGGGAGAAGGAAAGCACACAAAGAAGTGATGATGCCCCCTTGGTAGCTGGGTACATTCATATGTCGTTGCCAGTGTGTGTGCGTGCATGTGTGGGTGCGCTCGACGCGCCTAGCGGCACACGGTGCAGTGCACCTGCCTCGTCATGCTGGCGTACACTCGCATACGCAAGTCTGAAAAGGGTGTGCACAAATTGACGGTGCCCCCACCCCCGCCCCTAGCATTACCACCACCTCTCCTTGGTGAACAGGCCGATGCACCGCTGCCTTGTGCGCAAGCGAGGAACTTTGTGGCGACGCCGGCAGTCATTGAGCAGCCCACCTTTCACGGTCTCTCGGGAGCTGGAAGCAGCTCATTGGCCACGCTCCATCGCTTCTCTCACCCCCCACCTTGCTTGGTGTATTACGCCTCGTTCTCTCTCTTTCTCTCGCGCGCGCACACGCACGTGTGGGACGCGCATGTGTGAGAGTATCGGGCGTGGGCGCGTCTGCCCAGTGCTCTCCTGTCGCCATACTATACAGACACAGGAGGTAGCGCAGTAAGCCAAGGGCGATAGCATGTCAGCTCCTCGTACTCCGTCGCCACTAGAGGCAGCTAATGTACCAGCCTCGGCAACACCAACTGCGCCAGCGACCGCAGCGGAGGCCGCATCTAGGTCTCCAGGCGATGGTGAGGCTTCTCCTGATCCACATCCGTTGCTCGAAGTAGCGGCGTCGCTCCTCGCTCGTCTGAAGCCCTTCTTGTCGGAGTCGCACATCGAGGTCGAGGCGCGACTTTGTAACCTCGGCCAGCCTCAGAAGCGAGCACGTGAGAGCACGCAGAAGGCCCCTGTTGGCGCTACCCCTACATCAATCCCATCACGCGATGCACCGCGTATTGTGAAAGACGGACATCTTCGCATTCAAGTCGGTGTGAGCGCGGAAGACTTCTCCAGGATGAAGGCGCATGTCGCGGAAGAGGCGGAGGCCTTGCCGTTCCAGCAGTCCGTGACGGAGGATGTCATTACGAAAACTGGCCGCTACACGTACGCCGTTGCCGAAGACGGGTCAGAATCGTTTGTCGGGTGCATCGCGAAGAGGCGGCTGTGCAACGTCGAGGTGCTCGTGCCGGGCTGCCCGTACGACATTCGTGTCTCCATCAGCACGGAGGTGCCGAGTGCAGCAACGAGTGCGCCTGCTGTAAAGCCGCAAGGGTACGTTCGTCGCAAGCGGCGGTGGACAGCAACGTCAGGGTCCTTCGAGTACGCCTTTACGCGCGTCGGCGCCGACGACCAGCAGTGTCCAAACTTCGAGGTGGAAATCGAGGGCGTGCACGCGAACAGCCAGACTGGTGTGACCGAGGCTTGGCTGGCGGATCTGCTGTGCCGTTTGCTGGCCCTCGCGCGGTTGAAGGGCAACACCGGATTGCCACAAAAGCGGGCGCATGGCGAACACCAATGATGGCGCTCTCAGCGCGCATCGCTAAGGTGGTCTCGTACGCGCGTGTGCCGCTCTTGCCCCCTCGCTCCCATTTACATGCGCGGGCGTTTGAGAGAAGGGAGAGACCGCATGGGCAGTATCTGCGCCAACCGCCTGCACCCACTCCCACTCGTTCCAGTCGGTTCACCCCCTCTCATGTCTCGCATTTCTTATGGACATCTTTGGCATCATCATTGTCGAGACCGAAGTGTGAGCGCGCTCGTGAGGCGGCAAGGAGAACAAATTGTCTTGTCGCGTGTACGCGTTTGCGCCCATGTGTCACCCTCTACTCGCCCCGCTCCTCTCAGCGTCGGCGTCTTCGTAATTCTCTCCCTCACGCCATCCTTTTTCGAACGGAGTCGCCTTTCATGTATAGCGTGCGTGTGTGCTCTGTGCCTGATGCCGCCGTCTGCAGTGACGCACAGCCAACTACACCCACCGCTGTGCGCATCTCGCTCCCTTGCCTACAGACAGTGGCAGACGTGGGTTGTTGTGCCGCGCCACTTTCCCCTCCTCCTCTCCTCCCACCCCTTGCACCTCTCCTCCCTTTCTCCCATGGTGTCTGTATGGGCACTCTCCCGCCGCCGCTGCTTGTGCTGCCGCTGGCGCCCTTGTGCAACACATCCCCCATTCACACACACACACGCACTGCCTTCTCCTCTCAACACACCAACGCGCGCACACGCTGGCGCCCTCTCCTCCTTCCCAAAACACGTCTCTCTCCCATACCGACGCCTCACAGTGTCCGCTTATCGCGCACGTTTGGCAGTCCCTCACACCACCGCCCCCTTCGCCCTCTTCTCTTCGCTTTGCTCCATTCCGATACAATGATGCGCAAGACGTCCGTTTGCGCCATCGCGGCCACTCGCAGGGCGCTCGTAGGCAACGGCCCGACTTTCCACACGGGTGGTGACAACAACAACATATCCGACATCCAGAACGCCTTCCCGATGAACGAGCGCGGCATCCGCTCCTCCTCGCCGTTCCCGGAGCCAAATACGGCCATCTACGATTCGTACATGCCCTGGACATACTTCCAGCCGATCGACGTGAAGGTGGACAAGATGCCAGCACCGGAGGCGAAGTACTACCAGCATCATACAAAGAAGCCGTGGGATGTGTCAACGACCGACCTTATCGAGATCCAGTCGCGCAAGAAGTACGTGCAGGGCGTGGGGTACTTTGTCATGCTGATCTACCTGTACTTCCTGATGCCGAAGGAGAAGTCGTACTCGGGCGAGACCGGCTCCGACGGCTTCTTCGTGATGCTGCCCAAGAACCAGCCCGAGAAGTTCTAAAGTGCGAGTGACCCAGCTAATCACAGACGCAGATACGTTCAGGAGAATGGAGAGAGGGCGAGATGGAGTGAGAGACAGTGAGGGCGCATACCCCCCCCAGCCGGTGCTGACATGATCTTCCAGCGCCCCAGGTACCATCCGCCATCGCGCGCGCACTTGTTGCCCCTCTCGTAGCTCTGCCCTTTTTCTCCGACCTCCGCCTATTCCTTCTCCAGCCTGAAAACACTTGTCTGGCGCTGTGTCTTTGTACACCCCTCACTCGGGGTGTTTGAGGAGCGCATACGGCGGCGAGGAGGACAGAGGCCAGCCGGTGCAGTAACGGTGGGAAGTCGAACACGGCGAGTGTGCGCCAAAACAAGAAGGGATCCCGTTACAAGGCTGCATAACCAAGAGAGCGGCGCGTGTGCGTCGCCGTCAACCCCTTCCCTGACCTCGTTGTAGTAGTAGTAGGACATACACGAAAGCAAACCAATTCAAATGGAAGCGGCTGCCGAGAGGTTGTCGGCATTACCTTGACTGGTGCCTGTCTGTGCGCGCGTGTCGCGGTGCATGACGCGGTCTACACGGGACAATCGCCATTTCCTGTTCTTCATCGCCCTACGGCAGCATTCGCATGTGTATGTGGTGATAGAAGTTGTCAAGGAATGAATGCAGGAGCCTGCTCACCACCGCTATTCACCCCTCCCCTCCTTGTCTTGCAGCACACGCACACGTGTGTGTGCACATGCCAAACGATGCATGGGCGTCGCCGGGTAGGGGGAGAGAGGGGGGAGGACGGAGGATGAGGGAAGCTGTGCGAATCGCAGCACACCCCTGCCGCACTTGTGATGCATCTTCTTGTCCTCCTTTCTGTCCTCTTCGCGTTGTTTTATCGCATCATTGTGCCTCTCCGCCCCTGGACGCGCACACATGCACACATGACGCAGTTGCACTTCACTGTCTGTGTGGGTGAGTGTTAGTGTGTGTGTGTCTGCACAACTGTCATACACACACACACACACACACGCACATACACATACATCTCTCTGTATCCACTCAACGCACGTGCACACCTCCACGGTTCGCCACACACGCCCAGACGTACGCTAAAAAAGAGGGCTCATCACCGCCGCAAGACTGCCGCCGCAGCGTCCCTCCTCTCCCCCCCCCCACACACACACGCACACAGCTGCACGCAACCGTACGCGCTTTATCATCCGCATACCATGAGCGTTCGCATGGCAGATGCTGTGCAGAAACTGAGCGAAAAGCCGGAGAACATCCGCAACTTCTGCATGGTCGCCCACGTGGATCATGGCAAGACTACCCTCAGCGACTACCTCGTCGCCAGCAACGGCATCCTTTCCCCGCAGCTGGCAGGTGAGGTGCGGCTGCTCGACTCCCGGCCTGATGAGCAGGAGCGTTGCATAACCATGAAGGCCAGCTCTATCGCGCTGCACCACGCTTACGCTGGCAAAACCCACGTGCTGAACCTCGTCGACTCCCCCGGACACATCGACTTCTCGTGCGAAGTGTCCACGGCAATGCGTCTGTGCGACGGTGCCGTCGTCATCGTCGACGTCGTGGATGGCGTCACCCAGCAGACGTCGTCCATCCTGCGCCAAACTTACCAGGAGGGGCTGTCGATGTGCCTCGTGTTGAACAAGATCGACTTGCTCGTGACAACGCAGCAGTACACTGCCGAGGAGGCATACCTGCGCCTGCGCAGCATTATCGAGATCTGCAACGCCATCTTGGCATCCTATGCGAACCAGATGAAGATCCAGGAGCTGGATCAGGACATGAAGCGCGAGGACCCCAGCGACGACGTGTGGTTCGATCCGTCCAAGGGCAACGTCCTTTTCTGCAGCTGCTACGATGGCTGGGCCGTCAGTGTGGACTTCTTCGTGAGGCTGTACAAGGACAAGGTACCGCTGCACAACCTCGCGGAGGCCCTCTGGGGAGAGCACTACCTCGACCCCAAGACCAAGACCGTGACTCCGAAGCCGAAGAAAGCGGGGCAGCTGCCCTTGGCTGTGCAGCTCATGCTCGAACCCATCTGGCAGCTCTACGACGCATTTCTCGGTGACAGCGCGAGCGAGGAGCGGCAGAAGCAGTTGTCCGAGAAGCTGAAGATTGCCGAGAGCAAGTGGAACAACCCACGCCGAGACCCGCGCGGCAAGCTGAAGGCGCTGCTCTCGGTGTGGATGCCCCTCGCCCCCTGTGTGCTTGACACGGTGTGCTCGCGGCTCGGCTCTCCGGTCACCTTGCAGCGGCGCCGCCTGCCTTCTCTCGTCCCGGGCTTCGAGGCCGACACCCCCGCGGAGCTGAAGGAGGCGCTCATGAACTGCGACCAGTCCCCGGAGGCGCCGTGTATCGTGTATATCTGCAAGCTAATCGACACGCAATACCTCGTCGGTCGCGTCGTCGGCTCCGTGGAGAACCACGATGGAGCCTTCATTGGGTTCGGGCGCGTCTACAGCGGGCGCCTGCGCGCCGGGCAGCCAGTGTATGTGCACAGCGATGGCGTGGTGGTGGAGGCGACGGTAGGCAGCGTCTATCTCTTCCGCGGCGCCGGTCTTGAGGAGACGTCGGAGGTGAGCGCTGGCTTCCTCTGCGGTGTCGGCGGTCTCACCCCGTGCATCACCAAGTACGCCACCATCAGCAGCGTGCCTAACATGCCGCCCTTCAAGCCGCTTGTGCTGCAGAGCACCTCGATAGTGCGGCTCTCTGTCTTCCCGAAGGACCCGAGGAGCTTGCAGGAGCTGGAGCGGGGCCTGCGGCTGCTCTATAAAGTCGACCCGCAGGTGGAGGTGAGCATGCTGCCAACCGGCGAGCACGTGATCGGCACAGCAGGCGAAGTTCACGCAGAGCGCTGCCTCAAGGACCTCATCGACACGTTTGCACAGGTAGAGGTGGTCGCCTCGGAGCCGCTCGTATCCTTTCGCGAGACCATCGTGAGCAACCTGAGCGCCAAGCCGAAGCCGCACACCGCGTCGCTCATGGACGGCGCCTTCCACGTCACCCTCCAAGCGCGGCCGCTGCCGGCCGAGGTGCTCGAGCTGATCAAAGACGACGGGAAGAACAGCGGCAACAACCCGCAGCTTCTGCGGCAGGCAGTGGCCGCCCTGGCGGAGCACAGGCGCTTTTCGGCGGATGTCAAGAACGGCGTCGTCTCCAGCGGCCCGTCTCGGCTCGGCTTCCTTGGAGCAGTGCTGCTGGCCAACTTCGACGGCACTGCGGATCCAGTGGCATGCTGGGCGACGCTGCAAGACTGGAAGGAATCCGTCGTGGCAGGCTTTCAGGCCGCGTGCGAGAGCGGGCCGATGGCACAGGAGCCCTTGTACGGGGTGGCTTTTGTGGTGACAAACATCTTTGTGGACGCAGACTCCGACATCTCCGGTGGCATGGTTCTGCCCAGCGTGCGGGAGGCGTGCCGCGCTGCGATGAAGTTGCACCCTCGCCGTCTTGTCGAGCCTGTGTACGAGTGCACTGTGTACTCCTCCGGCTTTACCCAGGGCAAGATCTACGCCTCACTGAGCCGCCGCCGCTCTGAGATCGTGGAGGAGGTGCCGAACGAGGGCAGCGACCTCTTCTACATCCGCTGCTGGCTACCGGCAGTTGAGGCGTTCGGCTTGCAGGACGAGCTGCGCGTACAGACGCAAGGCGCCTCGACGGCGCAGCTGCAGATGAGTCACTGGGAGGTCATCGACGCCGATCCGTACTTTGTGCCCACAACGAAGGAAGAATTCGAGGAGCACGGTGCCGAGGTGGCGACCAAAAACATTGCGGAGCAGCTTTTAGAGCGCATTATGCGGCGCAAAGGCCTCTACCGGGAGCGCGTGGTGGAGAACGCCGAGAAGCAGAAATTCTCCTTGAAGGGCGCGTGAGAGCGTTGCAGCTCTCTGTGCATCTTCCGTTCTCTCCTTGTGTGCTTTCTGCCCTCTCCCCCCCCCTCCCGCGCGTCCTCTCCGCTCTCTGGCGCGCTTGTTGAAGTACAGAGACACTGGCAGTGATGGTGGGAGCGGGAGTGAGGGAAAGAGGGCGAGAGTGCGTACTGGCGCGCTTCTGTGCCTGCATGTGTGTGGGAGCGTTTCCGTTTGGGGCAGAGATTTCGAGTAATGTGCAGAGCCGCGGCAGTCATGAAGCAATGAAGTAATGGTGAGGGAGGAGGGAAGAGAGAGCCGTAGCGCTGCGAGCTGGCCGTCGTGTTTGAGCGGCTCACGGAGGGGGAGGAGGTAGTGGATGGCCCGTCTTCGTGTACGCATACTTGCCTGCAGGTGAGGCTGACGGCGCAGCCCTTTCCTTCGCGGCGACTGAACGAGGGAGTGGTCTACATATGCACACCCTTACACCGAAGGTGTGTGTGTGTGAGGTCGATGCAGGGCAAGAGAGCAGAGGCATCGCAAGTCGGCCGAAGCTTCTCGCTGCAATACGTGTGGGGGAGCTGATAGAGAGAGGGAAGGCAACGAGGAGACATCCTGTACCACTTCCCATCTCTCGCACATCGGCGCGCGCCTCTTCCTGCTGCTCACGCTCCACCAGCCCTTCTACCTCCTTCTCTTTCACTTTGGTCTTTCCGTGTCGCAGGCGCCGCCCCTCTCCCACCGCCGATGGAAGTGGTGGCACGCGCATCCGTGTATGCAGCCCCGCATTGAGGGATAAGAAACGCCTTGCTGGCCGTGTATAGAAGCAACTACACAGAGGGAGCGACAAGCAGAGGGAGGTATAGACGCGTTCCGCTCGCAAGTGCACGCACACGAAAATGGAAGCGAACTAGTGCTCTTCTCCCTCTCTGGGTCAGTGTTTGTGAGCGCGCGGCATCCTTCACAGCATCTGCCATGGTCCCTCCCCTCCCCCTTCTCCGCAGCGGCACACCTTGATAGAGGCATCAACGCGGTTGTGGGTTCCCGGGTGCTGACTGCCTTTCCGCCCACCCCCAGCACCAGCCGCGGTCACAGTGCGAAAGCCTCTTCTCCTTCAAATTTCTCTCCTTCCTTGCTTTCCCCGCCCTCTCTCCGAGTCGTAGGTAAGACGCGCCCATACCTATCCACACGACCGCCCACTCGGTCAAGCGTCCGCACAACGGTGCCTCCGCGTGTCGCCACGGCTTTTAGTCCCTCTTCCCTCCTCTTCTGCTGATCACGTCACGTGTGCATGTGCCTGCGCGTCGCCCCTCTCTGCCCGTCCCCCTCCCCCTCTCCTCCCACCTCGCACATCCTGTGTGTGCGACTGCCGGCGTACCCTCCACTTCCTCTGTTTGCTCAGAAGTCCCTGCCGCCCTCCCTCCCCTTTCCACTACCCCTTGCACACACACACACACACACAAACACACACTCCTGCCGTTATTCGACACTGTCATGTCTGCAAGCTCGGCGCCCGATCGAGTGTACGTGGGCAAGCGCTTGCACTTCACGAACGGCTCCCGTCAGCTTGTCCGCTGCGGCACACGCAACATCGCCGTGGTGTGCAATCGTAATGAGCTCTACGCAATCGACAACGCATGCTACCACCATGGCGGGCCGCTGCTGCTTGGAGACATCGAAGAGATGGGCGGCCACCCATGCATTGTATGCCCGTGGCACAGCTACAAGATCGCGCTGGACACCGGCGAGGGACTATACTTGGGCGTCGAGTTGAGCCCTGCGGGCGGGACGCCAAAGCAGGTGGTCCGATCGAAGGGCTGCAAGCAGCGTGTCCACAAGGTGGAGGTGGATGAGGCCGACGATGTTTACGTGCTGGTGGACCTCAGTGGCCCCACACTGGAAAGCGACACGTATGCTTCCATGGAGCTGGCAAACCGGGAGAGGCCCATGAGCCTGCCAGTCGACGGCGGTGGCCGCGGCCTGCGTGTGCCAGGCATTCACAGCCATGCCGGCGTCGAACTGCGCAGCGGCCAAGTCTTTCAGCACATGGGCTCGCTTGCTGAAGCCGGCGGCAACACCGGCACCCGGGGCGCCAACTCGCTCGACCATGCACAGAAGACGCGGCCACACGAGATCACATCCCGCGGCAGCAGCTGCAGCAGCCCCACAACGCGCCTTATGGTCTCCTGTGTTGCCATCACCGACGTCTGCCCCCAAGTACGGCAGTTCGACTTCGTCCACCACGCGGGTCCCCTGCTCCGGCATGCGGAGCTTGGTGAGTACGTGGAGCTCGAGCTCCCAATCAAGGAGAGACGCACAGCCAATGGCGGCGGCGGCCAAGCTGTGGATCTTCTCTCCTCCTCTTCCGCCCCCGCAGCCACAGCAGGGGAACCGATGCGACGCCGCTGGACCATCTGTGACATGAATCACAACAGCACTCTCTTCAGCATCATCGTGAAGGCTGCCGGCACTGACACGCAGGCAAGCGGCAGCGCGTGGCTGCACGAGCATTCGCTGAGCGTGCCGCTGCCCATCACTCGCGTCGGCGGCACCTTCACCTTCGCCCGCCACCGTGACACCATTCGCAGAGTGGGCGGCAGGGTGCTGTGGCTGACGGCCGGGGTCGGCATGACACCGGCGTACGCTTTCCTGAACGCCTCCCTCGGCAACTCGCTCTACGTGGCGAGTGCGGAGCCGCTGCACGTGGTGCACCTGCACTCGAACCGCACTCTGGAGACGGTGCCGAAGCTGGAGCAGTTCGGGCGGTGGCAACGAGAGTTCCCTCGCTCAGCGCTGGACACGGCTGAGAAGACCAGCGGCGGAAGCGGTGCGAGAAAGCCCGGCAAAACGTACGTGATGGAGCTCTTCATCGCCCTGAGCACGGATGCTGGTCAGGGGCAGCGCACAAGCCCCGGATCGTCGCCACCGGACTCCTGCCCCGTAGCCACCATTACCCACCGCTCCCGCCTACAGCCGGCGAATGTTTCCGCAGCTGTCCAGAAGTACTTCGGCGCAGACATGCAGCTGGCGTACGTGTGTGGCCCGCAGAAATTTGTGAAAGACTGCACCGAGGCACTTGTCTCTACGGGTGTGCCGGAGTCGCACATCCTCACGGACGATCCGTGAGAGGATGCGGGATGGTGGGGCGAGGGGGGGGGCAGTACTTACGGGGATGGGAAGATGTGGAAGGGCCGTGCGCACGTGAGTGATAACGCCTTTCCTTGCGTACGTGCATTCTACTCTCGTTCTCGATTTCATTGTCTCTGCTTGTTCTCTTCACCCCTCTGTGCGTCTCTCTCTCTCTCTCTCTCTCTCATGCGTTTCACTCACGCATCTGCTGCGTACGCAGGTGAGGCCCCCCCCCCTTCAAGGTCCTCCCTCTGCCATATCCCTGATGACCCCCCACCCCCACCCACCACCACGCCTTCTCCTCCCCCTCCCAACCGAGACACATACCGTGTAGAACTGCACCTGCCACGAAGGCAAGCGAAAGAAGCGATACCTCCTCCCCCTTCTTCTCGTCTCGCTCGCTCTCGCTCTCTGTGAGTGTGCTCCCGCTGCTGTCCTCCTTACGTTTCCGCGTCTCCCCCTCCCTTCCTCCCTCTCCCTCTCTTGAGCAACGCCTCCTCGATGGACATCAGGTGCATCGTTGGTGTGACAGGCTGCGTGTCTGCCCGTCTTGCGTGTGAAGGATAGGTATCCCATCCTCGAGAACGACGTGAGTCGCATCAGACAGCAAGTCATTGCTCCGACGGCATTGCGTGCCCGTGAGCGATCAGCAGCCTGTCCCTACACCCGTTCCCTCCCTCCCACCACCTCCACTTGTGCACACGCGCACAACGATGGGTGCTCGTCACAGTGTACCGCTAAGGCCGAACGGCCAGCCAAGCGCGCAGGCGCTGGCGCAGGCCAACGACAACGTGAACTCGTGGGGCACGCCGCCGGATGAGGCCCCGGAGGATGAGAAGGACCCGACAGAGCTGGTGCTGCAGAGCTGGGCCTTCTGCAAGGCGAAGCCGACGCCGCAGAAGATGTACCGCAGCGACACGGACGAGCGCAAGCGGAGGCAGTCGGTGAGCTGGCGCAAGCGCGCGAGCTTCATCGAGCTCGACTGCGGCGAAGACAGCTTCTTCGTAGCGAACAACTACAAGGTCATCGGCGTTGCCGACGGTGTCGGCGGCTGGCGCGCTGAGGGCGTCGACCCCTCCTTGTTTGCCAACGCGTTGATGGAAAACGCGAAGCTGTTTGCGGAGACGCACCGTGGCGAGCGCGACCCGGAAAAGATCCTTGATGCCGCCTACACCAAAGTAGTGAAGGACGGCATTGTCAAGGTGGGCAGCAGCACGGCCTGTGTGGCAACTCTGCGCAAAGACGATGACGGCAGCCACAAGCTCGACGTGGCGAACCTCGGCGACAGCGGCGTGATGGTGGTGCGCAACCGCAGCATGTACTTCCGCGCACACGAGAAGGTGCACGGCTTCAACGCGCCGTTCCAGCTGGCAGTGCTGCCGCAGCCGATGGTAGGGCGCGCGTTCTCTGACCGCGTGCAGGACTGTGTTCGCGAGTCGGTGCCGGTGCAAGAGGGCGACGTTATTGTGATGGGCACCGACGGCCTCTTCGACAATCGCTTCAACTCCCAGCTCGCCGCGGACGCCGGGTGGATTGGCAAGGTGGAGGAGAGCCCCATCGCCAAAATCCCGCTTGTGGGCTTCTTCCTCAGTGGCATCTTGGACGAGAAGATCGACTACGTGGACCCCTACCGTGTCGCACAGCGCATCATCACCGACGCCTACAAGACCTCCGTGAACCCGGATACCAACTCGCCATGGGCCTCGATGCTGCGTCAGTTTGGGCAAACTGACGCCAAGGGCGGCAAGCCGGATGACATCACTGTTCTCCTGAGCCGTGTGAGTACACGCGAAGAGCTGAGCAACAGCACGAGCTGGTAAAACAGACCGACACATGTGGACGCGGATGTGCGCTCGTGTCGGCTCCCAATAATGGTGGCGGCGATGGCGACGTTGATAGCGAACAAGGCCGCTCCCTACCTGCCCCTTGTTCTGTCTCAGTGCGCGCGCCAAGAAGCGTGTGGAGGGCCACCCGTAGGCGAGAGAGACAGAGAAGGGAAGAGAGAAGGAGGCCAATGACAGTCGTGATGGTGATGAAGCAAACATGCAGCGCTGTCGGTGCGCTCACGGGAGGGGGGGGGGTGAGGCGTGAGTGAATGTGGAGAGGTGCGCTCTCGGTGCTTTTCCGCTGAAGCAGAGGTTCCCACGCATACACAGGCACAAGGTGAGAGTAAGAGTGAGGGTCTGTGGCTGCTGCGCAGCAGCGGCAGCAGCTACATAAAGTGCGCACCACCCTAACACGGGCACCTCGAATTACAGGGCAGCAGGCAAGCGAAGAACTCTTCAGAAGGCGCAAGAAGCGAAGTCGCTTCTGGGAGGCGGCAGCAAGGGTGGACGCCTTTCTCTTCGCTCCCTCCCGGCATCTTCGGCAGTGACAGCCCCTCGGTAATCACCGTGGCGGGTGCGCACCCATTGTGTGCGTTCAATGCTGCGTACCTTCGTGCCGCATACTACACAGGAGGCTCTCCATCTCTCCTCAGCTCTGCTAGGCCTGACGCGACGGCAGTCCAACGCGCGCGCGCCCGTTGCGCCTCGCCTCCCTCTTCATTCTCGTGTCTCTCTCCCTTCCTCGCGACGGCCGACGCGCATCTTGCATTCCTCTCGCCTGTTCTCCTCATACCGCTGCAACACCCCCACGCCCATCCCCGGTGCGCATCCAGTCCGGTATTATTCCATAGGAGAAGCAAGGTGTTGTGTCTGTGCGTGCTGATCTGCCTTCTCTCTCGTGGCATCACTTCGCCTTTCGCCCAAACGCAGCGCCGACTCACGCCGCTTATCGTGTCGGCGTGCTCATCAGCACGCAGCCCAGCGCACGGACGATCTTTAGCCCCTTCCCCGCACCCATCCACCCCCTCCCCCCTCCACACAGACACACGCATCATGAACCTTGACAACTACTTCGCCAAGTTCCTGCAGAAGAGCAGCGGTCGGAGCGCAAAAGGAGGCGAGTCGGAGAAAGCCACGCTCTCCTCCGCCGCCGGGGCTGGTGTGCCGGTGACGCCAGCCACCGCCACCTCGTCGAAGCAGTTCAGCGAAGGAGGGGGCCACAAGCCCTCGCAGGGTGGAGGTCAATCACCCGGGGACGCGGCCGAAGCGCAGGTTCAGCCTTCGTGCGGCTCACCGAATGCAGCCTTCGACCAGTGTTACCAGCGTCAGCAACAGTGGGACGCTGATGCAACGGAGGCGATGACCGTCACCGCATTGCCGGAGAGCACACACCAGCGTGCACCGTCATTGAAGAGGTCTCGCGAGGCGGCGATGACGACATCGTCCTCTCCCGCTCCGTCTCACTCAGCGATGGACGCGCCCGCGGCAACGAGGCTCCTCACATGCCGCGCAGCCTCGGAGGACGACGATGATGAGCTCGCGCTACTGCTGGGCTCGCAGAAGGCAAAGCAGGTGCGCGAGGCGGACGCCATGCTGGAGGGCGTGGCTCGTGCGCAGCAGGCCCCCTCGCCGCCGTTGTCGTCGTCGTCACCTGGGCATGCTAGCAACGGCGTCGTGGGCACCTCCAGTGCGTGCGCGGTGGGCATCCTCGCCTGGCAGACGTCGTCCTCGGCGACGCGAGAGACCATCGCACGTTACTTCCAACGCCAGCTGGAGTGGGAGCTGCACCACAGTGCCGACCTTTTCGCCGCCTTCGAACCCTTCTTCAAGGACCGCGCACTGGACCGCATCGCCGCCAACGATGCACTGCGGCCGGTGCTGCACGCCGCGCCGCTGTCCATTACGAGCGAGACGGTAGGAGCCCTGCCGGGGTGCGCGCTGCGCTCCTATCAGGTGGAGGGCGTGCAGTTCCTCCTGAGTCACTTCCATCGCGGCATGTCAGCCATCCTCGGCGATGACATGGGCCTCGGTAAGACTGCGCAGGTGTCCGCCTTCCTACACACCCTGAAGCAGCTGCACAACATCGACGGCCCACACCTCATCGTCGCCCCTCTTTCCACACTGACGAGCTGGACGCGTGAGCTGGCGCGGTGGGCGCCGCAGCTGCGGGTGGTGAAGTACCACGGTGAGCGCCGTACACGCGCCGCCATCAGCTCCGGCCGCCACAACCGCCACGCCGTATTCGTGACGACGCCGGCACTACTCCACCTCGATAAGCGCTTCTTCCGTAAGCGCGCGTGGGTGACGGTCGTGGTCGACGAGGCGCATGTGCTCAAGGCGCACGACACGGCCATCACGTCCGCGTCACGGAAGCTCACAGCGTGCTACCGGGTGGCGGTGACGGGCACGCCAGTGCACAACAACGTGCAGGAAGTGTGGAGCCTGATGAGCTTTCTCTACCCCTGGCTCATGGCCACCTACGACCCACGCGCGCGCGACCCGGTGCGGCAGGCGGAGGAGTGTGCCAAGGTGCTGCAGTACATCATGCTGCGCCGCACCAAGGCAGACGTGGAGCTCGGCATCCCGCCTCGCGTGGATGAGCCGCTGACGAAGCTGGTGCCGACCGACATACAGCTGCAGCTGCTCTCCTTGCTGACGGCACACGCTCTGCAGGAAAGTAGCACTGGCCATCAGCTGCATGGCCACCTCAGCCACCAGAGGGCCGTGTGCAACCACCCACTGGCGCTGCGTCTGCTGGCGGACAAGGGGCGCACGCACGGGTCACAGGGGTCGGTCGAGAAGCGCATGCGAGCTGCCGGAGTGCCCATGGACGCGGCGCACCTCATCGACCCCAGCGCCAAGATGCGCTACCTCGACACGCTGCTGCCGCAGCTGAAGGAACAAGGACACCGCTGCCTGATCTTCTCGAACTTCACCACGACGCTGGATCTGCTCGAGGCCATGTGCCACCTGCGCGGCCACAGCTACGAGCGGCTGGACGGCAGCTGCAACCGAGTCGAGCGGGAGCTGTCGATACTGCGCTACAACCACCCCGCCTCCTCGTGCTTTCTCTTTCTGGTCACCACCACCGCCGGCGGCGTCGGCGTCACCCTCACCGGCGCTGACACAGTGATTCTCTTCGATGCACACTTCAACCCGCAGCTTGATCGGCAGGCAGCGGACCGAGCGCACCGCATCGGTCAAGCACGCACCGTGCATGTGTACCGCTTGTGCCTGCAGGGCACCATCGAGGAGCATATCCGCGACATTGCGGCCCGCAAGGCGTACCTCGGTGACTTCATCGTCGAAGGAGGCCAGCGTCACGGCGCGCGTGGGTGCGGCCGCTCTGCCAACGACGGCGCCGATGCCCCATGCATCACCGCGGACGACATTCGCGAAATGCTTCAGCAGCTCGACGAAAAGCAACACGCGAAGCAGCAGACCGACGGGTCCTCTGTTTCTTCACCGACTTTGCTGCGCCCCTCCGACGGGGCGGAGGGCAGCACCAGTAGCGGTAGCCAAGCGGCGGCGGACGCGATGGTGAAGGACCTCCTGCGTGTGGTGGAAAAAGGGCTGCAAGGCGCTGCGGCTACTGCGGGAATCCACGGCGCTGGCCGTGGACTGGCCTCGCCGCCCAAGCAGACGCACAGCTGCTTCTGCTGCGGTGGCATCATGCATCCGATGGAGCCGCTGCTGCACTGCATGGTGTGCCCGAAGGCTTATCACGCCGCCTGTATCGGCGAGCGGCCGCCGAGGCCGGGGGAGGCGGTCAAGCGCTTCTGGTCGTGCCCGCGGCATGAATGCTTTTCGTGTGGCAAGCAGCAGGCGGCCGATGGCGCCATCTTCATGTGTGACGCGTGCCCTCGCTCCTTCTGCTTCGACTGCCTCGACCCGCGCTACCTGGAGATGAACGCGTCCGGGGCCCAATTGCTGCACATCCGCGATACCTACGCTGGGATGGAGGAGGAGGAGGTGGAGCCGAGACGGTCTTGCTACTATGTAACGTGTCTGCGGTGCTGTGGACTGCTCTCCTCGTCGTCAAGCTCTGCTTCGGAAGACACGGACGAAGTCGATAGTGATGAGGACGACGTTAGTGACTGCGACATGGCGACCGCGGTGGACAGCGACGGCCTCGCAAGTGTTGATGGCCACGGCGGTGCAGGCGTCGAGAACGGCGACAACTGATGGAATGGCCTCGTGTGACCCCTTCTCTCTTTATGGTGCATGGGAGAGGGAGAGAGAGAGAGAAAAGGTGTAGCAGGCAATCGGCGGATGGAGGATGGGTAATACGAACAGAGCGCCTCACGTAGCGAGGCGACGCATGTCTGTGTCCGCCAGTCTGTTTCGGTTAGAGATACACCATCTGCGGTACAGTCGTGGTCCCCTTACACTGCACGCATACCCATAGACATATACATGAATATGTATACCTTCCTTCCGTGCCTCTCTGCCTAACGGTGGACGACAGCTCTCTCACCCCCTCCCTCTCTGTCGTGCGTGCCTACGCGCTTTCGCTTGTTATCGCCGGCGACATGGGCGGCATCGACAAGAACAACGAGCGATGGGGAAGGCTAGGCGGGCCTGCGTCGGGTTTGGATGAGGGGGCCGTACCGCCTTGCGTTGCAGGAGGAGGCGAGCGAAAGTCGCGGTGCGCTTGCTGTACTGGTGCGAGTGCTCCCATTCGCACCCCCGGTGTGTGCATTGCCGTGCACGTGCACACACACTCAAGCACACACACGCACACATACACACCTACCCAGCGCGCCAGCGCAGTCAAGCGCATGATGCATACCCGGACACTCCTCCCACCTCCCTCCGCGTCCACCGCCTCTTCTCTTCTTTACCTCGTTCCGCCTTTTTTCCTTTTCACTCCCGCTCACGCTCCTCATCACAGCAGCGACCCCACACCCTCCCCAACGTCCCTCGCCGTGACCGCCAACGCCACTGCTCTTGTGGTGGCCAGTAGCAGCCGGGTCTCTCCTCTCCTCTCGCTATCGCCCCTCTCCTGCCCCTCCCCCATTCTCTTTTGCCTTCTCCATCGGTGTCTCTTACGTTGACGTCGTGTCTGTCTTCTTCCGTGCGCAGTACGTCACAGCTGCGCGTCTTTGTTGTACATCCCACCACCCACCCACCCTTCCCGCGTATCACCTCTTGTACGCCTGTGGTGTGTGCGTTGCCGCTCCTTGATTTCATTTTGTTGTTGTGCCCCCCTCCCCCTCCCCCTCCCCCTCCTCTCACCACGCCACTTTCCCTTTCCGTCTGGCCACCAGCGCTTTCTGTCACTGCGTCGGTCTTCTCCGTGCAGGTGTGCGGATCGCTGATCCTCCTCCCCCCCCCTCCCTCCCTCCCTCTCCTCTTACGCGCTGTGTCTCGCGGCGGCTTTCATCCTCTGTGGTGGTTGTCCCTCCGCCCTCGTGAAGCTCCGCTCGCGTCCTCCTTGCCCGAGTTATTCTGGATTCTCTTCATTTCTTGCTCTCTCCCCTCATCGCCCCCTCTCCCAGCCCCCTTCGTTGCGCCGCGGCAAAGATGCAGTCCATCATCCTGAACGTTCTCTCCGACATCTTCACAGTCCAGCGCGACACCTTTCTCGGTCGCCTGATGCCATGGTTCGCCTGCGGCATCGTCGCCTTCGTAGCCTTCCCGTGGGTGATGATGGTGCTGTACGGGCTGTACTTTGGCATCTTCCTGCGGCCGAAGGAGCAGGCCGCCATGTCGCTCTCGCCGCTCCTCACGTTCTTGTACTTTCTAACGGACGAGGCCACGCCAGGCTTCGACCAGCGCCTCATGCGGCTGTTCCACCCGAGTCTGCTGGAGGAGAAGGACGGCGGCTCTGTGCAGCGTGGCCTCATACGGGCCATGTCGCGCTGCCTCATCGACAAGTTCGGGAAGGTGACCAACATCGCCCGTGACACGGTGGTGTTGAAGCGCGAGGGCAATGATGTGAACTGCATGGCCCTCGTCGACTTCGAGAAGGCAAAGCAAGTCCGCTGTCAGCTGTCGTGGAAGCGCCGGCCTGGCGTGGTGAAGCGCTACCGCGAGGAGACAGGCCGGTACCCGGCTCGCTCAGAGAAGGAGTCGTTCGTGCTCAACGGCATTGGCATCGCCTTCCCCTACACGTTTCAGGTGACAAGCTTCCACATTGACCCGAAGAAGGGGGACGAGTTCAACATTCTCAAGTACGTCCGGCTCGTGGACTTCGACGACTTTGGGGAGCTGTTTGTGCGCCGCCTCTTCGAGAAGCCGCCGCGGGCGGCCGTGTCGATGATGGTCCAGCCGCTGAAGGAGAAGTACTCGAGCGACGAGGCACTAGCGACGCTGCAGGACTCTGTGCAGAAGGTGGTCGATGCATGCGGTGGGCTGGCGTCGTCGCTGGGCAGCCTGACTGTGGAGCAGACGTCCTACAAGGCCATTTACGCCCCAGTCCCAGAGGAGGCGGCACCACTGCCAGGCGAGCCGCAGACAGTGAATGAGGATGGCCGAAAGGCACCGGCGATCGACGGCGTGGACATGGAGTACCTCGTGGAAGGGACCACGCGCAACCTCGAGGCGTACCTCCGCCTTACCTTCTCAGGACTGAAGGCGCTGGTCACTCGGTACGAGCTGCGGCTGCTGCCAGTCGAGCTGGCGCAGGTGGTGATGGACCACGACACGGGCAAATCGATCATTGTCGGGTAGAAGCTGTCCCTCGGTCCGCCTGTCAGCTCGTCTCTCTCCGTGGGTGTGCCTGCGCCTTCCTCTCTCACCCCTCTACACATGAACTGCTTAGCCGTCCCGCGGTTGTTTCCAGCTTGGCGGTCCTTCTCTAAGCCGTGCTTGAGTCATTGGTCGCCAGATAATCTTCAAGCCAGTAACCCCCTCCCCCATAGAAGAAAGCTAGGTGTGGCCTTCTTATAATGCTGCCCGCTGTGCTCACGTGAGTGTTCATGTCTGTGGGTGCGTGTCTTTGTCTGCTCCCGCGCGAGCACCGCCCTCCTTCTCGACCCTCTCCTTCACACGCGCAGCCACCCCCACACCTTCCCTCTCTCCCTTACGCGCACAGAGAGGCACGCTTGGAGATGGACAGGATCTCGGTGCGTGATGCTCGTGACGCTGCGTCTCTCCTCTCTCCCCACCACTACCCCTGCAATCCTTCCCTCAATTATCATCCCGTCTCCTTCCCTTGCGCACACGCATACATATATATCTCTACGTCCTTCATGCTTACAGCAACAGAGGGTGCACATCTCAGAATCGCAGCACGCACGCACGCGCGCCCACAGGAAGGAAGGAGCGAAGAGAACGAGAGAGAGAGAGAGGTACATCTTTCTCTTGCTCGCTCGCTGTTGCTGCTGTTGTGGTTTTCTCTCTCGTGTGTGTCTGTGTGCCCGCCCGCCCGCCTGCCTGTGTGTCTGTCTTTGTGTGTGTGGTTAGGGGGGAGATTTCGTCTTCGCCATCTCGCCTCCCTCTTCTTCTCCTTTCCTCTTCCTGTTCCTGCTTGCCTTTCTTGTCCACCTCACCCCCTCATCATCTCCTCACGCTTACATACACTACACACGCGTACACTTGCGGATACGCATCACACGGCACACCTACATCCATCCACTCATCCATCCATCCGCCCATACACTTACACGCCGGCCAACGTGTACTCGCGCACTTTCCTCTTTTGTTTCTTTGCGTTTTATTGTTGGACGAACACTCGTGCGAAGCGCAGGCATACACGCCCGTGCATACGCATATTCGCGCGACAGGTGCTCCTGGAGCACGGTCTGTGTTTTCGCACAACGCGTGTGCCTCGCCCCCTCTCGCCCTCGCTCTCTCTCCCTCTGTGCGTGTGTGTGTGTGTGTGTGTGTGTGTGTGTGTGTGTGTGTGCGTGTGTGTGTGTGTGTGTGTGCGTCGCTCCTCGTCGTCCTTTTGTTGTTGTTGGTCTTGTTGTCATTCTTCGGTTGCCAGTGCTTTCTCGCTCTTTCTCCTTGTTGTTTGTCACGTACACCCTTATACAGCACGTCGGCTCACACGTACTCTTCACGCTCCCTCACCTTCCCACGTCGTTGGCCGTGGTGTCTGTGTCCAGTGACGGACCAGGTGTCGCTCGCCCTCTTCCTTCCTCTCTTCGTGTGTGTGTGTGTGTGTGTGTGTGTTTCCTTCTGTGCTTCCTTTCTGGCTTGTCGCTCGTATTCGGGCATGATAGTGAGGAGGAGGTTGGGGGAATTTTTACGTGTGCGGGTGCGTCTCTACTACCCCTGCCATTTCTTCAGGAACAGAGTGTGCGTGTGTGGATGAGGTGACTCTTGCTGCCGTCAGCACTGCCGTCGCCCTCCTTTCCCGAGCACATTGCGTACCCCCTCCCCTCCCCTCCCCTCCCTAATTTCGGTCTGGCTCTTTTATTAACAACAACAACACCATTATCATCTGCTGCTGCTTCAGTCGTTGTCTTCTGCCATTCTTTTCGGTTTTGTGTGCTCTCTCTTTCTCTTTTGTTTGGACTACTTACTCACGCCCCCTCCGCCCCTCCCGCCCCCTCCCCCCCACACACGCACACAAACATACGAACACACGGTGTCTGTGTTCCCGGGCGGGTGCGTGTGTGTTGGTGTACGTGCGTCTGTCTCTCTATGTATAACTGACGTGCGCACGTCTGATCCGATTGTGGGCGTGTTGTTGGTGATATTCGGTTGTGCGTGTTTCGTTGTTTCTCTCTCTCCTTGTGCGGCCGTTGCTGCCACAGCCGCTGCACGAGTCCTCTCGGGCATCATGGACGGCGAGCGTGAAACAAACGTGACCCCGACGTCGTTTTTCAGGGGCGTCTCCGACAAGCTGGAATCGCGGCAGCAGCAGCAGCCCTCGTCATCCGGCCGACTCGCTGCCGCCTCCAGCAGCAGTATCAATGCGATGCCGGCGAGTCCATACCGCGGCGGCGGCGCAGGAGGAGGCGCCACCCCGCCGTCCTCGGCCACCACCACCCCCACCTCCACCGTGACGCCGGTTAGCACACTGATCACGCAGGTGTCGCAGCACGCGCCGTCCAGCTTGCAGCAGCAGCGGAGCGCTGGGGGGCATACTGGTGGCTATGGCGATAGCAGTGGAACGGACGGCAGCGGCAATGCGCACACCGGCCCCCGAGTCGCTGGAGGTGGTACAGGCGGCAGCACCGGCTTCCGCCAGCGCGTGCACGCCACGGAGTTGGTGGAGCGGGCTCGGTACATCCGCAACCAGCCCAAGAACACGTCGCCCATTGACGCCTCGGCGCATCCCTCGTTGCTACCGGAGCCGCTTCCCGCCGTCCGGAACAAGAAGTGCCTCATCCTCGACGTGGACGAGACGCTGGTGCACAGCTCCTACCAAAACACGGGTCGGTACGACGTGCACCTCCCCATCACCCTCGATCGTGACACCCACGTAAACGTCTACGTAGCCTTCCGACCGCATCTCCAGCGCTTCCTCGAGGCGGTAGCGCCGCTCTTTGAGGTGGTCATCTTCACGGCCTCCCTCAGCACGTACTGCGACCCGCTGATGGACTCGATTGATAAGCAGCACATTCTTGGCGGCCTGCGACTCTTCCGCGAGCACTGCAGTGTGGTCGGCACAACCTACGTGAAAGATCTCTCGTTGTTAGGCCGAAATCTAGAACAGGTAGCGATCATTGACAACAGCCCCATCGCCTACCTCTTCCAGCAACGCAACGCAATCCCCATCACGTCATGGTTCGACGATTCACGCGACGAGGAGCTGCTGCGCTTGATCCCTGTGCTGGAGGCACTGGCGGAGGCAGACACTGTGTACGATGTGCTGGACAACTACAACGCTCTCTTGCAACTCCAACAGCTTCACGAGAACAGCGGAGAGTAGTAGCCGCACTTGTCCAGCCACACTCCAGACAACTAGGCCCGCAGGTCTCAACTCCGTGTGCTTTTTGGAAGAGAGGAAGATGCGGAGAGGGAAGCAAGTGCCCTGGCATGGGGGCGTGTTGCCGTAGCATCCACGCAGATGCGTGTGCATGCATTTTCGCGCTTGTGTGTGTGTGTGTGTGTGTGTGTGGTGTACGTGCGCGCTGGTCTGTGCTCGGGCGTCAACGCACGCTTGCGCAGCGAAGAGGAAAGAGGGTCAGTGGTGCGCACTCTGTGTCTCATGCTCTATGGCGCATGCTCCTCTTCGCAAGTTTCAAGCAATGTGAATCGCCCCCCTCCCCCTCACTCCCTCATTGTCTCCACGCGTCAGTTCAAAGCTGCGCTATGCGCATCCCTCTCACGCTTGTACGATTTCTTTAGTTTGCAGTCGTGTTCAGCATATCACGTTTGCCGCCACCAACCACTGCCCATGGTCGTACCCCCCTCCCCTCCTTCTCTCGGTTCCTTCCTGCCCTCTGCCCACGTCACCCCACTCCGCCCGCACGCTACCTCCTGATGGAAGATCCACGCCATTCCCTGCCCCCCCCCACACACACACACACACTGACTCACTCACGCGTGCACGCCTCTCATGCATCCGTTTGGTCGGAAGATGCTCACGGCGGTTTGTGCGTGATGGCGGGGCGCGGTCAAGATCTCTGTGGCCACGCGCCCTCTTTCTCGTCTTACGACTTCCGCGAGTCTTTTGTGGCAGCGCTGGGAAGTGTGCACCCCGCCAGCCCGGTGGTTTTGCCTCGATCGAGAGGTAGATGCCGTGAGCCTCCACTAATCTCCCATAGGCGCTCATGCATGCCGGGAGAGAGAGGTGCACTGGCTTACCATGCACGCCCACACACACACACACACACACACACACACACACACCTCCCCTCTACCTCTTGCGCCTCCTCCATCGCTTCTCGTCACCGCCGCCGCCGCCGCGGTCTCCTTCATTGCACGCAAAGAGCAACCCCAAAAAATATACATATATATACACACACACACGCAATAAGGCACGCACACCTCTGGCCATCGCCCACCCTCCGCTGCTGCCCGCACTGCGCCTCCACCACTCCTTCTCCCTCCCACCTACTCCTCCTCCCCCTCATACTCCCTATGCAGAAGACGATTCTCCAGATCCTTCGCGAGCAGGATGACGCCAGCAGCTCCTGCGTGCTTGCACTCCTGAAGGGAAACGCTAGCTTTCAGTGCCTCTCCAAGAGCGAGGGTGAGGACATCCTCAAGCGCGACAACGAGGATGCCGAGAAGCTGAGCGACGGCATCCGCATCGCCATTCGCAAGGGCATCGTGAGCGGAAAGCCGGATGTGTCGCCAGTGAACAAGCTGAACGTGGTCGGCCTCAGTGCGCAGGAGGTGACGGACAAGATTGTGGCAGCGCTCCCGTCCAAGAACGGCAATGTCATCATTCTGCAGGGACTCAGCGGCACCGGCAAGGGCACCACCGTGAGCAAGCTCAAGGATGCGCTGCCGAAGTGCGTCACGTGGAGCAACGGCAACATTTTCCGCAGCTACACGTATCTGTGCAACGAGGTTCTCGCTGCTCAGGGGAAGGAGATCACGGAAGAGAGCTTGACTGACGAGCTGCTCTCCTCCGTCGAAAAGCGCGTCACGTTTGTGAAGTGCGAGGACGGGATGTTCCATACGATGCTCGACGGCACAAGGCGCGTGGCGGATGTGCAGAACACGTTGCTCAAGACCCCACTTATCAGCTCCAAGGTACCGACGGTGGCCCAGCAGACCCAGGGCGAGGTCATCCGCTTCGGTGCTGGTGCCGTCAAGCAGCTCAGCGCCGACGGCTACAACGTCATTCTCGAGGGCCGTTCGCAGACGCTGGACTACATTTCGAGCCCCCTCCGCTTCGAGCTCATCATCCCAGATGTGGAGGTGCTCGGCCAGCGCCGTGCAGCGCAGCGCGTCATGGCCAAGGCGCTGGAGATGCTGGACGACAGCGCCTCAGACGAGGAGGTCAGCAAGGTGCTGGTGAAGGCAGTCGAGACCCTGCAGTAGCAGTAGACGTTGCGGCTGAGGATGCCTCACGTGCGCCTCTGCGCTGTGAGGAGACGGTGTCTGTAGTCAGTCTGTCCCCTTTTTCCCTCTTCTCCTCTTACTCTCGAACTCCCACGGCAGTCACAATCCTCGTCGGTGCCGTCATGAGGAGACTGTCGATTCTTATCATGGCGCTCGAGCACCCATGAGTACTTCTCGCTGATGTGCTTGTTTCGTTTTTGTTGTGTGTTGCACCCTCCTCCCGCTTCACTGTGTGCATATATATATATGTGTGTGTGTGTGTGTGTGTATGACTGTGCATTCACCTTTCCTCCTGTGTGGTGCTCGCGCATCTGCGTGCGTGGGCGTGTTGGCAGTGTCACGAGGCTGGGCCGTCTGTCGGCATCTTCTCTCGCTTTTCGTTCTCCTGCCCATGCTATCTTCTGTCGAGTGTGCAGCTCATCTCTCAGCCTGCGTGTTTCATGTGCGCATCGGTGTTGATGTGGGTAGGTGTGACCCCTTGTTCGTTGGGCGATGTGGCTCCGCAGCCGTCGCAGCAGCATTGGTCGCGGTGATGGTGAAAGTATGGATCGACGTGGTCCTGTCCGTGTCTCCCTCCTCCCCACCCACACACACACACACACACACACACACACACACAGGGAGAGAGAGGCAGGCACGCACACATGCGCAGGCCATGTAGGTATAAAACACAGGTTTAGCTTTGGGGCATCGTACGGACGGCGTAGGGGGTTCTCCGGGCAAGCTAACGTGGCCCTCACACGCAGTGAGCGGCACAGGCGCCACGCTTAAGCCTGTGCCTCAACACGGCAGCACATACAGGTGAGACGACTCCCCTCCCTCGAGCACTCGGACGGCGCAGCTCCCTCGCCTTGGCGGACCGCAAGTCTCAATGTTTGTGTGTATATGCGCGTGTGTGTGCGTTCCTGCTCATGTGGGCATCCGCTGAATCACGGTAGGGCTGTCTTATGCACTTTCCGTTTTCGGAGACTGCGCCGCATCACACACACGCATACACATATGCACATTGCACAGATACATCTCCCTGCTCATCACCTCCTTCCCCTCGCCTCCCCTCCTCAACGCCTCGCTTCCACACTTCAGCCTCTCCCCTTGCCCAGGCACTCACCCTCGCATATCTTCCTACCGCCCTCGCGTATCGCACCCTCTCTCGCTCTCTGGTAGCCAGTCCTATACAACCACCACCGCCACCCTTTCCACCTCCCTCTCTCTCGTGAACCATGTCCGCTGGTGGTGCTGAGTTCAAGGCCGAGATGCGTGCCGGCAAGCCGAAGTTCGGCATCTTCCTGAACTCCGCCAGCCCGCTTCTGGCGGGCCAGTTCAGCCACTCCGGCTACGACTGGCTGCTGATCGACGCTCAGCACTCGCCGGTGGACCCGCTGACGATGGCGCACATGATTGCTGCCATCCGCACGGGCCACTCCAAGGTCATGGTGCGCGTGGCGAGCACGCAGGACCGCGCTGGCATCCAGTGCGCTCTCGACAACGGCGCCGATGGCGTGCTGATCCCGTATGTGAACAACGCGCAGGAGCTGCAGGAGGCTGTGTCCTGCTGCTACTACCCGACGACTGGTACGCGCTCCGTGTACCAGCCACAGCAGTGCATGAACGCGAAGGGCCTACTGGGCTACGTGCCGGAGTCGAATAAGAACGTGGTGGTCGCCTTCCAGGTGGAGACGGCGGCGTGCATTGAGAACCTGGAGGAAATCATGGCCGTGAAGGGCATCGACATCGCCTTCCTTGGCCAGAACGACCTCTGCATGTCCATGGGCCTGTACGACGGCCGCTACGTGTTCCCGCAGATGTATTTCTCGCCGGAGCTGCAGGCTGCCACGGACAAGCTGATCACGACGGCCAAGAAGCACGACGTCATCCTGGGCCTGTTTCTGTTCGGCACGGACCGCGTAGGTGAGTTCCTGGAGAAGGGCTTCACCTTCATCAGCATCGGCAGCGAGCTGCACCACGCCATGGTGCAGGCCGGCACCTGGGTGAAGGCGCTGAAGGATATATCGGCGGAAAAGGGCAAGCCGTGGGCGAACCAGCCCAGCGCCCTCGTGTAAGCGGGAGCAGCAGCGGCCGCCGGTCGAGATAGTCGAGGGGGAGGGGCGAGAGAGTGCGCTGGCACAGACACGCACCAGTGCACATCAGCGCTGCTGCTGAGCCACCCACACCCCTCCCCCGTCCCCCCCCCTCTCTCTTCACTTCTCTTCTCTTCTCTTCCTCGACTTTGTTCTCCGTTCGCTTGTGATTATTTTGTTTTCTATTCTCTGGCATCTGCGGTCGGCCCCCGGGTGGCGCTGTTAACAACGAGCGCACGCACCGTAACGTGTTACACAACGCACAGACGCTCTAAAAGCAAGGGGACGGGTGGGCGGGCTGTCGATCCTCCTGCGCGGAGGCCCGATGATGGCGCAGCAGTGGCCGCGGGGAAGGAGAGGGGGTTCTGACATCCCCTGTTCTGCGCGTGTGGTGAGTGGGGAGTGGGCGGATGTGCGAAGGGATAGTGTGCAGCACGCATAAATGTGCGCGCTCCCACACGCTCCATAAGCCCCCCCCCCACACACACACACGCAGGCACACCGCGCCCCTGCTACCTGCGCGGGGTTCTTCTATTTTTTCCTATGCGCTAGCCTCGTTGTCTACCCGCTACTCTCTCCTCCGGCTGTCAGCACGCCCCTTTAAGCCGACTACCACACTCGCTCGCACACGTACCCAATCACACGCACACACAGGCGCCGGCCCGCACGCTCATCGCCTGCTCGCTTGTGGCTGACCAGTCATCCTCTGACCGCGTGTGCACACACTCGAACAGCTCAGTGACCGCCGTCTTGTGGACATCGATAACGCCTCTCTCTCTCTCTTTCGCCCTTGAACAACAGCCACAGCAGTCGCCTGTTCTTTCTACGTGTGTGGCATGGATACCGTGGGAGGACGAAGAGCTGGCCGGTGAAGTGCCTGTGTGTGTTTGTGTGTGTGTGTGTGTGTACGTGTATATGTGTGCTACTGGTAAAACAACTCGGCGACGTTGGACCCCCTGGAGGTTCATCCTTTCCATGCAGAGACGGTGATGCGTCGCTGCAGTGCCGTGCAATGAATTGACGACACGCCTGCCGCTGGTGTCGCGGTGGCGCGGATGGAACAGGTTGTGAGGTGGCGTATGCGCTGCTGTTCGCTGCTGCACCACGTGCTGCGTGCGGACTAGTCGTGAGCGAACGAGGGAGAGGGAGTGCACAGCTGTTGTAGTTGTGCGGGGGGAGAAAAGTCTGTGCTTGCTATGAACAGTGCATGCTCGCGCGTACCTCCACCTCTCCCTCCCCACGCATCCCTCATTTCTTACGTGGTCTGTGACACACACACACACACATGTTGGAGACACTCGCATGCACCACATGGTCGGCGTGCTCCTCTTTCTGTGAAAGAGGGTCGCTTGACTTTTCGTACTCGCTACCATCAGTGGCCCCCTGCCTGTCTGCCTGCCTGCGCACGTACGTACTCCCTCTCTATCTCCCTCGAACACTCTCCAACTCCCCACACGGGTAAGCGTGAAGTACGGCAGCAGGTGTGTCGGTGGTGTCTGTCTGCGTTTGCCGCTGTGTACATGGCACAAGCCCACACGTATACACGAGTGCAGGCATTCCGACACACACACACAGAGAGAGAGAGAGAGAGAGCGAGGCGCTCACGCACTAGTGCACTGTGTGCACAAGAAGCATAGACCCCACCCCGCAACCACCACAGATCCAGTCACTCACAAGCACATACACAACGTCCCCCTTCAAGACAGCAGGGAGCTCCATAACAGCGAGAGCAGCCGCATCAGCCGCGGCGCACGTCTTGCCGTCCACGAAACGGATAGGGCTGTAGCCTGGAATACGTTGTTCTGCTCTGTGGTGCTTTCATCATCCTCTCATAGAGGCGGCCAACGGAGGAAGACAACACACCGTCACGGCGAAGGAGCGGTGGGATTGGTAAAGGGGTTCCCAGCCCCCCCCCCCCTCCTCCTCCTCCTCCTCCCGCATCCCCAGCACTCTACATAAAAGGAGGACACGCTGCATCAGTGGCTGCTGTTGCTGCTCTGTGTATGTGTGTGTGTGTGTGTGTGTGCGTGTGTATGTTACTCGTCTGAGGCGCAAGAAAGGGAGAGAAGGGAGAAGGCCTAGGCACAAGGCAGCCCTGCACACCCGGCACAGGCCATGTCACGCGCAGAGGTGCCTTGCTCCGGCAGCCCAGCGTGGTATTCCCGCTCGGCGGAGCAGACGGCGCGCCTTCTGCTCTCCAACGCCTTTCGGCATGATACGTGGGAGTGCGCGGCGGCCCGGAAGCAGGTCCGATTCCATGGCGGAGCGGTGCACACGCTGCGTCTCCGCTTTCGCGAGCTGACTAAGCAGCGGATTGCGGCAAGCGATATCGAGGCCGTTAATCTCGCTCTCTTCGACCCTGCACGCAAGATGTTTCTTGGCGCGACGTACCAGCTGGAGGCGCGTGATATCACTCGACCGCTGGCCGTGCAAGTGGCGCCAACCCAGCTCCTTGTGTTGGAGGCTGTGGTGCATGACACTCGCCCGTCAGCACCGCTGGAAGAGTACCGGGTTACCAGCTGGGGCTTCTGCTCAGTGGAGGAAATGATGAGCGGCACGATCTCGGTCAGGCTGCGTCCTGGCAGTGCGCACCTCCTGCTCGTCGAGAAGAGCTCGTGGCCCGCGGTTAGCCTGCCGACGGCCCCGAGCGACGTCGCGCTAACATGCGATGTGGCCGTGGACCAGGACGCAGCACTCGCGCAGCTGATGGGGGAGCTGGTGCCGCCTGGCATCTTCGTGTCCGAGGACTTCACACGCGCCACGCCAATGCCTGGCACCTCACTTTTCCAGCTGTGCGTGAGGAACATCGAGCTGTCTGGCTCGACGGAGGAGTCAGCGTTGAACTTAGCCGACCCGGACGCAGACTGGTCCGTCGCAGCGGTGGCCCATAACGGCTTTCAGCAGCTTGGCAAGGGCAGCGAGGTGTCGCTGATCTTAGAGGCTCCGAGCGACGGCGGTCGGCACAGCTCCTCATCGATCACCTCTTCCTCGTCCACTCGGCGTCCGCCTGCAGCGCCGGCCGCCAACACGGTCCTCCTGTGCTCTGACCTGCCTCTCGAAATTGACCGGCTGCCCGTGCACTCCGCCACGTCGTTGGTGCTCGCCATCCGCCGTCGCGCGCCAGGCTCACGCACCTTTGCCGTTCTGGGCTTCTGCGTACTACCACTTTGCATGATGCCGATGCAGGACCGCGACATCCGAGTGGAGAACCTTCCAGCCTTGCGGGGCCCCTTCTCCTGCGAAGACGCGCGGCTGCTGATGGTGGACTCAACGAGCCCGTACGGGCGGCTGCCGATCGCGGTAACCCTCACCGTGGAGTATCACAACACCGGCAGGCCAGCAAGGGCGCTGTCCGCAGGCCCCGTCGCCGCTCCAGCTGCGGTAGCAGCACAGCAGAAGGAGGAAATCACGAAGGACGAGGTAAGCTCTTCCTCGCTAACGTCCTCCGCCTCCCCCGTCATCTCCGGAGCGAGGCCGGGGCAGGTTCTTTCTACCGCCGACGTCCCTGGCAATAGCGTGGCGGTGGGGCCACCCAGCTACGCAGCCTTGCCGCCACCCGCTGACGGCGGAGACAGCGCAGGCATCTTCAAGCTACTCTGCACCATCATGGAGGAGCTGCACAAGGTGCGCGAGGCACAGGACATGATTCTCCAACAGACTAGCGGCGATGGCAGCAGCTTGGCTGCCCTCAGTCCTGCCCTGCAGGAGCGCCTCAACAAGGGCCTGGCGGACGGCGGCGTCGACTTGATCGACCTCGCGCCCCGGCCCCTCGCAGTCTCGTGGAGGGCGCGCAAGCTTATGCAAGATGGCGCGCAGCCCATTCGTCACCCCTTACATGGGACTCTGCTGGATGACACGGCGCCGGTCGTTGACGAGCTCACGTCGTCTCTCTACGGCTTCCGGCTGGAGGGCATAACCATGGACAGCGCGCTGCACATGCCGGCGGACGTCTGTCTTTTCTTCTCGTTCGGTCCTCTACCGTATCAGCAGGTGGGCCCCCTGCACGTCACCTCCGTGGAGCAGACGCCCACCAACGAGAGTTACAAGGTGTACGACGATCGCCGCGAGGCCGGCTTTGTGTGGTGCGAACCGAAAGCGGCACTGCAGAGCAGTGCTATGCGCAAGTACAAGTCCTTGAGCAACGCTGTTGTCTACGTGCACCTGTACAACGCGCTGAGTATGTTCTACCTTGCCACGGCAAGTCTGCCGCTGGCCACCTTCCGCCGGCCTATATCAGCCACGTGTGCGATGATCCCGATGGATGTGGTGCTGCAGCGGGACTTGAGCATGACGGAGCAGGTGGTGCCACCGAAGGTGTTTCCCGTGATGCGGCATGCTGGACAACTGCACCTCACCATCTTCTGCGTAGGCATCGGGGCCGCCGCTGGTGATAGGAAGAGCTGCGCGGCTGCGCTCGCTACCGTGCGCCCGCCCGAGAACGTGCAGAGTCGCGTCATTACCGCGAAGAAGCTGCGGCACGCCGACCGGCTGAGCCCGGCAGGATCGATCACGTTGCCTTCCGGTATCAATGAGGCCGCAGCGGCGGACAGCGGCGCCTCGGCCTCGCCCACAGCTGCCGCTCCGCTGACCCCAGAATCGAAAAGGGGCCGCGGCGGCTGCGCGGGCGGAGCAGGCACGCTGCACTGGCAACGCGCGCAGTACTTCAAGACCCAGCTGCGGGAGCACCAGCAAAGAGTGGGCACGGCGCCGCAGCTGCCGGGGGTGCCCGACGCACACGTGCAGGCAGCGCAGGAGGCGGCCGAGTTGGAGTACCGCCTGCGCCAGCTCGAGCTCGAGCGCGCCGCCGTCAAGTCGCGGCGTATTGCCGAGGCGTTGCTGAGCCGTCTCACTGTGGAGCACGAGGTGCTGGTCATCTCGTGGCGCCCCGAGGTGGTGCGGACGTCCTTCGCTAACCCCTTCTATTGCGCCATGGAGTACTTTGTGGAGGTGGACCCGAGGGACACCGACGTCTGCACCGTCATAGACGCGGCCAACTTTGTGTTGGGGCCGCGCGAGAAGACGGAGCTGTCGCTGGCGATACGGCTGTCCATAACGCAGGCCACCGGCGGTGGCGGCGGGAGTGGCGCGAACCGGCAACAGCAGCAGGAGCAGCAGAACATCACGGTGCGCGTTTACTCTGAGACGCGGGAGCTAGTCTGCTGCATCCGCGTGCGCGCCACCGTCGTGCCGCCGGTGGTGGACCGGCGCTACGAGATCTTCGGTGCACCTGGCACGGAGGTGTCCAAGCGTATTCTCTCCCGCACCTTCTCGTCTGCGAGCTTTCCTGTTACGACTGGCAGCGCCGCCCTGCTGCAACGCATGCGTGAGCTCTGTGCCTTTGTCGCCACGTCGGGCGAGAAGACGTCCGTAAGCACGAATGTGGTGCTGGACCCCATCACGCAGGCCTACATCACCGCGTGGGAGGAGGCAACTGTGACGACAGAGATACCGAAGGAGGTGGGCCGCCAGCGTATCGAGTACGTGACGCTCTTCCACGACGCCGCCATGAGTCGCTTGTACGAAACGTGGGAACTATGCATCTTCGCCTGTGAGAGCTTCATGACGCGGGACATCTATTGGGGTCAGACAACGGCACTGGGCCTGCCTGCGGAGAGGACGCGCGACCTGTACTGCAGCGACACCGCTGTCACGGTGGAGCGGCGCGGGGCGTCGTACGTGCTGCGCCTGCACCCCCGCGACGTCGGCACGCAGCGCATGCTTCTCCACACCCTGCAGGACGACACGCTCAAGAAGACGCTGGTGACTGTGTCCACCGTGCACCCCACGCCGACGTACTCACAGGTGATCGAGCTCTCTCTCGCAGAAGTGAAGGGCCCTGTGCTGCGCCGCCTCACGTTTGTAAATCGCGGAGACCGCGAGGAGGTTTTCCAGGTGCATCACAACTACAAGTTCAACCTCCGCGTGAGCCCGTCGAAGTTCACGCTGGCTCCAAGCGACACGCAGTTCGTCCGCCTTCAGCTCGACCTCCTGACGCTGCCGCCTGGTCAGCAGGAGGGACGGTGGCCGGTGTGGATCTTCATCAACGATTCCGAGGACAAGACGGTGGAGTCGTACCACCTGCAGATCGTGCTCCGTGCCCACCCAATCGTGAGCGTCGAGCCATAGATGTGTGCGGTGAAAAGAAGCAGCGGGAAGGTCGGTGTTACAGCTCGGCGTTGTGTACGCATCCTGGCCTCCCTCCCACCCGCTCTCTCTCTCTTCCTCCGACGTGTGTTTGTGCCTGGGCGGCTGCGCTCACCGGCCATAGATGGCGGCAGCTCTATCCCTGTCGCCTTTTCTCGTTTTCTTGTGTATCCATCAGGAACCCCTGACGATGACGGCCATCTTAGCGCGTGGTGTAACAGGGTCCTGTGCTTGCTTCGTGGAGACTCCAAGCAGTCTGCCGCCTGGCCTCGGGTACGGCTGGTGGAGTCTCAGTGTCCGGCGGCCAGCTCTGGGCTGGCGCCGTGCCGGAGAGACATGCGGTCATGACCACATTTGCACCGGCTCACGACGAATCCGGCCGGCGATTCGACAAAAACACACACATCGGCCTACTTCTTTTCTGCGTCTGCTGCGTTGCAGTCGTGTTGGGCGTAATCCTGGACTTCGCCTGCGCTGCATGCGGTGGCTTTGCACTGGGCTGAAGGTTGCCAGGCTGCGTTGACTCGCCCGGTTCGTCAACATAGCCGCAGTGAGCAGCAGAGGTGGAAGAGCTGTGGTTGTGCTTGCGTGTCACCCTGCTGACCTGTTCATGCTAGACTTACATCTATCGTGCCGACGTGTCCATTTTTCTGCCATAGAACACGAAGTAAGCTGCGCTATGCCCCTCCCCCTCCTTCCCCGGGCCTGCCACAGGGCCCCTCCCCCTCGCATCGCGTGGCGCGGAGCAGCCGTAGACACGCGCGTCACAGCAGCCCGCCGACCCGGTCATCTCAGCACGGCCCCCGCCTCAAAGCCAACGCGCCCGCCCGCATCCCAGGTCGCCCCGCAGCCGCTCCACCCATGCTGCTCGCCACGTGGTGCATATCCCTCGCGGGGCGCCTGAGCCGCCCCGCACCACTAAGCAGCGAGGGCCGAGTGGGATACGCTCCAGCCACGTTGACACACTGTGCCCATCATATGGATGGCACACGCGTGCGCAGTGCCGCAGGTCGCTCCGGTGCAACGCCGTCCACCACCGGACCGCCGACATGAGTAGCGCGGAGTCTCTCCGACTCCCCAACGTCGTAGGCGCCTGGCCCTCTCACCACGAGAAGGGGCTGTGCATTGGCCGGAATAGGGGAGGGGAGGGGGGCCCTGCGACATGACGCACGGAGGCGTGTGTGCCTCCCACCACCACACCGTTGTCATCCAGGCTGTGGGGTGACACATGGAAGGCAAAAGCCACTGATGCACTCATGCGTGGCAAAGACAATCCTGCACGCATTCCCGTGCGCACACGGAAACACGCGCTCGGTGGCACGGGTGCACTGTGCCCTCACCCCCCCAACCCCTTCTCTCTCCGTTGGTCTCCCTTCCCCCCCCCCACACACACACACATACAGATACACGCGAAGGAATACCTCCGTGTGTGTGTGAAGTCAGCAGAGGGAGACTGACCCGTCTCTCCTCCTCTCTCCCCCACCCCCAATCCCTCGCGGTCTTCTGTTGGTTGTCATCACACAGTAGCATTCTCCACGAACTCCACCCCGACACACACACACACACACATACACATACACACAGAGAGAGAGAGAGAGACAGAAGCATGGAGGCCGTGGTGAAGCTCAATCGAAAGCTTGGGGTGGGCGGCCGCGGCGTTGTTTACGAGGGCTTCGATCACGCCAGAGGGCACTTCGTCGCCATCAAGGAACTTGCCTACATGGAACCTAGCGTCCCTGACGAAGACGACACGGAGCTGGCGGCCATTTTGAGTGAGCTCGCATGTATGCGCGAGGCGCAACACACCAATCTCGTCGAGTATTACGGCGCCCGCCGCTGCGCCATCGGCATTCAGATTATAATGGAGTACGTAAGTGGCGGCTCGCTAGACTACGTGTTGACGCGCTGCGGCCCTTTGCGAGAGAACGTCGCCCGTGCGTATACCCGAGATGTCCTCGAGGCACTGCACTACCTGCACAAGACCATGCACATGTGCCACCGTGACGTGAAGCCGGCAAACATCCTCATCACGCCGGACGGGCGGTGCAAGTTGGCCGACTTCGGGGTCGCAAAGCAGGTCGAGGTGACGACGCCGACGCTCCCAGTGCATGCAGAACGTGGCGGACAAAGCATGGGAAAGGAGGAAGAGGGCAACTTCCCACGCCACCGCAACGGCGGGCGTCAAGGCTACCTGCAGACAGCGGTGGGAACGCCGTGGTACATGGCGCCAGAGGTGATCAACGGCGGCGTCGAGGACGACGACGAGGACGATGAAGGTGTGGAACTTGGCAACGCCTTCGCAGTCACCATCGGCGGCGACGCAAACAGCAGCAGCTTCAGCGAGGACTGGACGAGCAGCGGCCTGGCGCACACGGCACCTGACGCATCTGCCTCGCCACCGCCGCTGTACTCGTCATCGAACTACTACAATCCACTCAAGAGCATTGTCAAGAAGGGCCGCCTTGGTGCTCGCTCGGTCGGCTATACCACCAGTGCCGACATCTGGAGTGTTGGCGTCACCGTGTACGAGATGGTCACCGGCACGAAACCTTTCGGCGCCGACCTGACCAACCCGTCTGCGGTGCTCTTCCGCATCGCGAACTGCGCCGCATCTCCGCCACAGCTGCCGGCGGACGTGCACGTCTCGGCGGAGCTGCACAGCTTCTTGGACTTGTGCTTTGTGTACGACAAGGACCTCCGCGCGACGGCGGCGGAACTCTTGGGTCACCCATGGCTGGGGCCTGTTCGCAAGGGGGGCAGCAGCGGCTGTGGCAGCGCCAGCGCAGATGAGAAGCCACGTTGCCAGCTCTTCAACGGAAAAGGTCACTCTCGATCTGACATGCGTGCGGACGAGGGCGAACAAGTCCAGCGCCATCCGCAGCCAGCGGCCCGACGCACCGTCTTCGACGGCGTCCCCCTCCTCGACTCTATCGACCTTCCAGCCTACCCCGCAACGACGGCGGTCTCGTCGCCGGCTTCCCCTGCGGTAGCGGAATGTGGCGGCAGCGGAGAGGGAGCCCATCCTGCCCCTGACACCTCACCAGGTCGTGCGCGGCACAGCGCGCACCGTCTGTCGTGCAGCGGGACCCATCGCAGCGGCAGCAGCGTTACTCGCCGCTCACCCACAACCATTTCGCCGCCGCTATCATCCGTTTCTATCGCGGAGCAGGCGGAGGCGTCTTCGCGGTACGCGGCGGTGCGGCAGCGCATTGGACATACCCGCGCAACCAACTCCGCGCACACCGCCGCCTCAGCGGCTCCACTGGCCGTGCAGTCAAGCGCCGGTTCTCTCTTCTCCACACGCGGCGAGTTCGTCGATTTTATGTCGCATCCTTGACGGGGCGAAGGGGCGCCTGCAGCCGCAGCATGTGTTTTTGCTCTCATATCAGGAGCCACAGCTGTGTTTGTGTATATATATATACGCCTGCTCTTCGAGCCCACCCACCCCTCCTCCCCCGACTGAAGACGGTCGCTGGCACCTCTCCTCGTCTCTCCTCTCACTACTGTACATCTATTTCTTGCCCTCACTTCTCGGTCGCCGCCTCGGTGATCATGTGTGTGTGTGTGTGTGTGTGTGTGTGCATATGTGCAAAGTCGGGTGTGTGTCCTGCTCGAACCGTCTGCAGTTCTCTCCCGCTCTGTGGCCGTGGCTGTAGGGTGTGCGGGCCACGTTTGCGTCTCTGCGTTCATGCACTTGGACGCATGCCCATACGAGCCGTTGAAAGCCTCACTAGATGAAGGATGCAGCGCCGGACCCACACGCACACGTGCGCTCCCACACGCTTTTGCGATGTTGAGTGTGCGACGTGTGCCAGTGTTCAGGCTGTGTCGATGCAGAAAGAAGGCGGGTCGCTCTCTTTCTGCTCCTGCAGCTGTCCTCTACCCCCCCCCCTCACACACGCAACAAACACACACACGTGATCACTGCTGTCTGTGAGCCGAGCGTGTACGCATCACGTCGTACCTCGATGGCGCATTTGCCGTGCGGCACACCACTGCACCTCCCCTCCCTCCTCCCATTGCCTCCCTACACCCCTCTCACATTGCTCCCTCTTTTCTCAATGCCTTATTGAATGTGCGGTGTTGTGTGCTGGCCGAGCGGTGCCGCTCGCTATAATGTCGTAGAGCCCGGGAGCCATCAGCGTGCCACCTCACATAAGCGAGCTCATCGGCGCTGACGCACAGGCCAGGATCTCACGTTCGCACGTGCGGCTCTCTGTACTCTCCCTCCCTTGACGTGGCGTGTCGAACCCGCCGAGATAAGTCTGTGCGCACGGCTGTGGGCGTAAGTGCTCGTACTTGCTTGCTTTTTCTTTCTCCGGTGCCAGCACCGACACACACGCACAGACACGCACTGACACCCGCAAGGGGTATACAAGCCTTCATAGAGAACACAGGCAGGTGGCAGTGGCGGGGGTCATTGCAAGCCTAAAAGATCGACAAGCGGGGCGAGGCCATCCAAGGACACAGGCGCGCAAGCGCACGCGTACGCCATTTCGCTTGGCGGACGCCTTCATCCTTCCCCCTCCCCCTTCCATACACGCACACACACACACACACATACACCGATCTGCATCGAGTATCGCAGCCTGTACCCCCTCCCCCTCCTCCCATCCTCTCACACTCTTAGAAGCGGCCAGCTGCATCGGCACCGTGGGTCTAATCTGCGTTTTACCTTTGTTGTGGCTCCCCTTCGTGCATGTCGGCGTGCGCGCCGTCCTTCGCACGAGCTCATCTTTCCCCATCATCAACATCGTCCCTCTCTTCCGTTCGTTAGCGGCGGCTGATCGACGTTTGGCGCGCGGGTACACTCGCGTCTTCGAATCTGTCTCACGACGCGACTAACGCGTAGGGCGCCGCGCCTTTTCGGTTGTTGGTTGCCTGCCTCAGCGAGAGGGACATCGACCGATGCTTCGACTTTCTGTAAGGTCGTTGCAGTGGCAGTCGCCGAGCCGTGTGAGCGGCTGGGTGGCCACAGCCGCATCAGCGAGGATAGCGACAGCCACCCCCACCGCTGTGAGCAACAATCAACACACCATCACCACCAGCGCCCTTCAGAGCCAAGACACGACCGAGTTCACGCGACGTGCGTCAGCCATGAAGAAGCGGTGGCGCGGCAGGGGTCAGTACGGCTTCGCACGCGCGGAGGCGCAGCGGTTTCTCGACTCCGAGGTGCCCAAAGGCAACCTTGGCGCCTGGATGGAAGAGGGCAGCAATGCGATCGCGCTGTCGCAGCTGCTGAGCTTCTTCGAGATTCAGCCAGAGGCGTCGCTGGCATCGCTCATTTTGAACAAGCTCATCCGAACAGCAGAAGACGAGTCTACGCCGCTGATAAGTCGACTACAGGCCGCTCTCAGTCTTATCTGCACCCGCCCCGACGAGAACTACGAGCGCGTGTTTCACGTGATCGCGCAGGCGCTACAGCAGCTTCATCGAATCGCGCTGGATGGCAGTGGGAATGGCAGTAGCACCACCAACGGCGTCGGGGGCGGTGGCACGGGCCGAGTAGACAATGGCACCTCCCCTGTTTCACCAGCGCAGATGCTTCCGTTCGATGCAGTGGGCGTGTGCGCCAAGGCACTGCAGCGGTGCGGGAAGCGAACGCCGCCGATGCTGAATGAGCAGCTAACCGCGTTCGCGATGGCGCTGCTGCAGAAGACCCCGGCTACCAACCTCCCCTACGTGCAAGCGACTCTTCTGCGCCTTTACGCTTGGATGGTGCGAGCGGAGCGATCGGAGGCGAACCAGCTGCTCTACATCTTAATTGAGCAAACTGGCGAGTTCGCACGGCACGACTTTAGCACGCTGATGGTGTCGTGTGTGCGGCATCACCAACTCATGCATCTTCCCGTAGAGCTTATCCAACGTCTGGCGCGCGTCGCATTCCAGTACCGAAACTCCTTCAACGGTCGCGACGGCGCGGCGATACTCGGCACTCTTGCCAAGCTGGTCGTCTCTCTCACCGCAGGCGCGAACGGCGTGACTGCTGCCGACGTGGTCCGTGCTCAGGATTACTTCAACGCGTTGTTGGAGGAGATGCAGCAACGCGTCCTGCGCCTGTTCGACGTCAACGACAAGCTATTCTGGCGCAACTCCGAGGATATGTCGTCCTGCGCGTTCGCGTACGAGCTTGGTGGGCATGTGCGCTACCATCGTGTGTTTCAGGCTTACGCGGCGTACGTGCAGCACTCCGTGGAGGGCTTTGAGCCGCCGCAGCTGGCCCTCGCTACGGGCATTCTGCGCCGAGCGCAGCTGCTCACCCCGCACCTGGCCACGCGGCTGTCTGAGCGAATCGAGGTGGTCCTGGGTGAGCTGCGCTTGGCGGAGCTCTCGCACATCTGCGCCACTTTCGCCGCGCTGCCGTCGCCGCGGCCGGGCTGGTGGGATGAGGCGAGGGCCGTCGCACTGCGTCTTCTCCTGCCAGATGTCAGCGGTCTTGTCTCTATGAACCTCGCCATCGCCTTTCCTGAGCAGCCTGGCTTCGCCGAAACCATCGACTACGCGCAGATCACCAGCCGGCAGCTCGTGGATCTTCTCCCTCTCACGCTGGAGTCAGCCCAGTTTGGGGAGGCGGTGGTGGCGATGCTGTGCCAGCGATTGGCCTCGCAAGGGGAACGCTTCGCGCCGGATGACCTGCGGCTGCTGCTGGCCTGTGGGGAGCGTCCGCAGCTGGTGCAGGCGGCACAGGAACACCTCCGCGAGGCTTTTGCCCAGCCCGTGTGGAGTACGGACACCCTCTACTCGCTGCCGCTCGTGATCGACGCGAGCCACCCGGAAAGGAACCTGCAGCGCTTCAGCGTGGCGAAGGCGTTAGCGGCGGCCAAGACGGCGTCCGTGGGCCCCGCGCAGTTCGTGTCACTCGCAGAGCTTCTCCTCAGCTCTTTCGGCGACACGGATCAGGCCGTGCGTGAGTACATCCAGGCCGGCGGTGATGACTTGGTGAAGGAAAAAGGCGTGTATGGTGGCACCATTGTTCGCTACCTTTCCGTTGTACGCCGCTTCCCGAGCATGGTGCCACCCACCCAGTGGCTGCACGACTACGCCGATATGCTGGAGACCCAGATGCCGGGGATGGATCCTGACAACCTCGAGGATGTCCTGCTCTCCCTACGCACCCTTTACGAGGATGTGGCCAAGACACCGGCACTGCAGATGGTACTGTCGTCTCTCGTGCGGCGGTTCTACGAGGAGCTGGCTGACTCGGAGCAGACAGCGCGCATCACGGTGCTGGTGGTGTACTTGCAGAATGGCATGACGCTGCCGCTGCTCACCGCGAGCAGCCCGACGCTGCAGCGTGTGACAAGCAAGGAGTCGCAGTACACGCCAGAAGTGCGTCGGGCATTGGCGATGATGCCGATCCCAAAGGCTCTCCCGGCGGAGGAGCGTCGCGGGCGGTTTGTGCTGAAGCACCTGGAGCCGGCCCACCGCAGTAGCGAAGCGGCGATGCCGTTGCTGGACCTGAATCTCGGCGACCCCTTCCTTGATTCTCTGTCGATTGCGGAGCCTGCCGCAAAGCCACCGACACAACCCCCGGTGGTCGCAGAGGCACCTTCTGCCCCGTCCAGCGCACCCGCCACCGAGACTGCTGCATCGGCTCCTGAGACTGAAACAGTCGCCGCCCCGCCACCTCCGTCACCGAGGGAGGAGAAGCCGATGTCCTACTACGCGAAATTCTTCAGCTCCTCGGTGGGGCAGATCTTTGTCGGCCGTGGCGACCGCTCCCACGAAGAGAAGAAGCCGGCGACCCCTAGCGAGCCCGCAGTGCCTCCGAGGGAGGAGGAATCGCCGAAGCCTGAGGCACCACCGCAGCCCCGTCGCACGCGACTGCATCCCTCAGCCCACACCTCCGTGGCAGCAGCAGCAGCAGTTCCAGCGGCACCGGTAGCGGAGGGTGTGCCGTCCCAGCCACAACCAACGCAACAACAGCCGTCCTCGCCAGCCGCTACCCCTGTTGCCGTCCCTGTCACCACCTTTACCACAGCCTGGGGTAGCATGGCGCCGCCGCCTGCAGGCCCCGGATGGGGTTTCGCAGCCGCCGCGACATCACAGTCGACATTAGCCACCGCGGAGAAGCAACACAGCAGCGCGTTCAGCTCCCTTTTTGGGATGCCACCCATCCCGTCACTAGCAGCAGCGGCGCCGGCCTCGGCTCCTAAAACGAAACCTGCACCCGTCGCTGCCCCCGCGGCCAGCCGCCCGGTGCGCATGGGCGGTATGGGTGGCAACAACATCTTCTTCAACCCGAGAAACCCCTCGGCCTCGCGAGGGCGACCAGTCATGTCACATAAGGCGGTCATCACGCGCCCGGGCCTACACGGTGCTGCGGCGACGACGACCGGGGCAGCGGTGGGCCGGACACCACCCGCAGCCACCGCCTCGGAGACCGTGTTCAACTCAGCCGCGGCGGAGGGCATGAGACGCGTCTCCGTGGATACGGCTCGCACTTCTCACGTGTCACCGCTCGCCAACGCTCCAGTTGGGCCGCCGATCGCTCGGAACGCGGCGGCCGCCCCCACTGCTGATGCCGCCGCAGCGGCGGCGAATCGACACGAACGCGGAAACGGCATGGAAAAGATCTCCGGGTACAACATAGGTGAAGGGAGCACAAGGGGAGTGGTGGCCGCTGCGGGCGGGTCTTCAGCGGCACCCTTTTCGGCTGGCGGGCAGGAGAGCAGGCCGGCGCTGGACTGGATGGATGCGGCGCGGCGTGTGGGGCGAGTGACGCGGCTGCCACGCAGCAAGACGAAGACGCGCACACAGCACAACTTGTCGGCCTGGCTCAACACGCCATCCGCACGCCTGGACAGTCCGGCCAAGGAGGAAACCGGGGAGGCAGCGTCGGAGCCGCCGGCCGCCGGGCGCGGGCGGCAAGCGACGGTCGCGGAGGTGGTGAAGGGGCGCCGGTCAAAGAGGGATGCCAGCAAGAGCGCTACCGAGGCGGCGGCCCATGACGATGCCGGAGGATCCCACGCAAAACGCGGCGGCGGCGGCCGTGGGAGGGGGCGGGGCGGCAAAGCGGGCGCAGCCGGTGGCAAGGCTGCGAAGGCCACAAAAGCCGCCGGCTGCGCCCACCACCACGGCAGGGCTGCACCCACGGCAACGCAAGCGAAGAAGAAGGGTGGTAAAGCCGCTGCAGCAGGCGCTGCACTGGCGTCGTCATCGAAGAAAGGCACAGCAGCCAAGTCCGCCAAGGCAGCGGCATCGTCGAAGAGTAGCGGTAGCGCTGGCAACAACGGACTCACCAAGCGTGCCGCCTCGACGACGGTGGCGGTGAAGCCGGCGAAGAAGGCGGTTAAGGCAGCCGCCAAAAAGGTCACCGCGGCGGCTGCCAAGAAGCCAGCGAAGGGAAAGAAGTAGTGGGGCGTCACGGGGTGTGTCTTGCACCCTGCCGGCACTGTATCCCTCCTTCTCTTCCCCAACCTCACTCCGACCGCTGCACTATGAGCAGTAAGTGTATCCCCCCACCCCACCGACGCTACCCAATCCCCCCCCCCGCCTCTCACCGAAATAAAATGCAGCACGACGCCAACGGCTCGTTGGCGCCGATGGGTGATGTCGAGGTGCCGATTCTCGAGTGTCGTGGCGCACGTGCCTGTGTGTGTATGCGTGTGTGTACTTGTATGGAAGCAGACGGTGTTGCATAGAGGCGAGGAGCGAGGAAAAGATGGCATGTACAAGAAGTCAGCGATGGGATGCATAGAGAGAGAGTGGGTGTGTGAGTGTGTGTGTGCATGTGCAGCAACGAAACCCCCTGTTTTCCCCGTGGGGAGGTGGGGGTATAGAAGGGCATAAAACGCAGAAGAGAAGGACAGCCACGCGCATCGTGATGGCACGGCGTGGTGAGCTGCAGCCGCGTCCATTGCTGCCCTCTTCTCCCGCTTGTTGATGTTGCACATAGATAGAAGGGAAAGAAAAGGACGAAGAGGCCGCGAGGAGGAGAGGGGACGACTAGTAAGTTGATTGGTGGGGCGGTGGGATAGGAGGGTGGGAAAGGGCTGCGTACGTGAACGAAGAGCCGAGGAAGAGGTCTCAAACGTGGGCTTTTTGCACAACGCCGCCTGGTGGGGCGGTAGAGGGGGGAGCACCCACTGGAAAGGCTGTTGCCTCTGTATCTCTCTCTGCACACACACACACACACAGACTCATATATATATATATATATGAGTCTGTGTGTGTCTGCGTGTGATAGTCGCTGTGGTTTTCCGTTTGCGCACCGGGTGTCGTGGCAGTGTTTCATGTGTGCATGTGGCCCTCTTCGTCGTCCTCACCCGGGCCGCCCCATTCGACTTACTGTGTGAGGAAGTCTTGCCATCTCCCCACCCCTCCTTCTTGATGTTTTCGCTTTGTGGCCTTGTCTCCCAGAGCTTGCCAGTCTTATCTGCATGCGGGGTTATCTGACCATCGTGTTGTGTACGCGTGTCTGGGTCTGTTCGCGCGACTGTCCGCGCTTGTGCTTGTGCGTACCGACGCTACGATGGGGCGCGGTGAAGGAAAGAGAATGGGCGAAGAGAGAAGCAGAGAGCGAGAGAAGGAAGCTTCGGAGGAGCGGGGACGACGGTTTGGTGGCACCATCGTGTGCACCTGGCATTCCTCTCTCGAGACGGATGTAGTCATGTCCGTGTGATTCTGCATGCATGTGTGGCGCCCCCTTGGCCGGGGCCACCGGGGCCATCACCCGCGTGGCAAAAGGAATGTGTGTGACTCCCTCGCATTGATCCTCCCCTTCCGCATCGGCTGCTCTCGTTCTTGCACTCGATGACCCTCCCCTCTACACACACACACACATGTGCATATCTACCCGTGAAGAGGGAAGAGGTGCTGTGCTGACCATCTCAACACCCGCGCCCGCTCTCTCCTTCCCATCACCCTCCACTTTTCGCTCTGCGTGTGTGTGTGTGTGGGTGGGTGTGGGTGTGGGTGTGGGTGTGGTTGGATTGATGGAGAGTCGGGTCAGTGGGTGGATGTGTACGTCACTCCCACATACGTCTGCATTCTTCTTGCATCGTTGATTCCTGTCTGCCGCTATAGTGAGTTGCAGCACCTCCCTTCCTCCCTTCTTTCCCCTCTCTCTTGTCCATCATGCACTCGCAAAGACCATGTGCCGGCTACAACGCCCGTTGCGAGCACGACCGAAGCGTGTTGCCGTCCTTGATGAGTCAGCAGGACGAATTTTTCACCGGCAGCAGCCCGCGCACGGCCTCTGTACACAGTGAGGCGAGGCCGCATCTACAGGAGCGCTTCCCCTTCGCCACGGCGGCATCCTCGCTGCCAGAGCACTCCGACGGCGCCAACCTCTACTCCGGCGCCGGCGCTACCAACACGCGCGGCAACTTTAAGGTGGCGGTGCGCGTACGTCCACCTCTGCACCGCGAGCTGCACGGCTACCGACCCTTCGTCGACGTGGTTCAAATAGTACCAGAGCACCCCAATTCCATCACCCTCTGCGATGCTCTAGACACAGAGGACGGTCGGGGGGCGGTGTACTCGCGCCAGAGCTACACGTTCGACCGCGTCTACGCGGCCGACGCAACGCAGGAGGACGTATACGAGCTGAGCGCGCGGCCAGCGGTCCTATCGGTGCTAGAGGGCTACAACGCCACGCTCATGGCGTACGGGCAGACGGGCACAGGCAAGACATACACAATGGAGGGCTTCACCAACGAGGAGGAGCGTGGCATTGTTCCTCGCGCTGTCGAAGATGTCTTTGCGTGCATACAGGAGAGGCGCCGCACCAGCGAGGACACAAAGTTCCTCGTGCGGGCCTCCTACATGCAAATCTACAACGAGGTCATCTCGGACCTGCTGGAGCCGCCGGCCACGGCGTTCGTTGCCAGCAGCAGCAGCAGCAGCGGCGGTGCAAGCCGTAGCAGCAGCCTCGCCGTGCGCCACACACCCCAGCGCGGCGTCTACGTCGATGGCTTGTCGGAGTGGATCGTGCGCACCCCAGAGGACGTGTACGGGCTCATCGCGAAGGGCACGGCGCTGCGGGCGACCAGTGCCACGAAGCTGAGCGAGCTGTCCTCCCGCTCGCACGCCATCTTCACCATTGTCGTGGAGGCGATGGAGGGCAACGAGGCGAATCCGCTCTCCTACCGCTTTGGCAAACTGAACATTGTCGACCTGGCCGGCAGCGAGAAAATCCGCCTGGCCGGGGTCACGGGGCAGAGACTGGAGGAGACCAAGAACATCAACAAGTCGCTGCACGAGCTTGGCAACGTCATCTCTGCCTTGGCCGCCAAGTCCGGCGCACACGGCCGTCGAGTGCAGCGGCACATCCCGTTCCGCAACTCCGCCCTCACAAGCGCGCTGCGAGACTCACTTGGCGGCAACTGCAAGACGACGCTGATCGCGTGCATTTCACCGGCGTTGGAGTCGTACGCGGAGTCTCTCTCCACGCTCATGTTCGCCAATCGCGCCAAGAACATTCAGAACCACGCCGTGGTGAACGAGGGCATGAGCCAGGCAACGCTGCTCAGGGCGTACGAGCAGGAACTGCAGCGACTGCGGCAGCAGCTGCAGGAACGCACGGAGATGGGCGGCGGTGGCGCCAATGGGCTCATGAGCTCGACTGACACCCATTTGCTGCTTTCCGAATTGGAGGAGGACCGACGGCGTGCGGAGGCGGACCGGCAGGCGGCGCTTGCGGCGCTTGAGAAGTCTTCGGTGGCACATCAGGAAGAGATGCGTGTGCGGCAGGAGCTGGAGAGTCGCATACGCGAGCTAGAGGCCATCATGCGCGAGGGTGGCATGGAGGGCAACCCGCGCACCAGTCAGGAGTACGCCGAGCGGCTTCTCGAGCTGGACCGGGAGCGTCAGGCCGTGGAAGAGGACAAGGAGCAGGTGGAACGCTACAAGCACCTGCTGCTGAAGCAGCGCGACATCATGCTGAGCCTCACCACCCGACTGAACGACCGCGACGAGACGATCCTGCTTCTCCAAGAAGAAGTTGACGCCTACGACCAGCACGTGCAGACGTTGGAGGAGGAGCTGGAGCTGTTGGCACGGCAAGGCAACGCAGGGCGGCGGGCCACCTCGCCGCCGCCGTCCTCGACCGCAATGATGGTTGTCAACCCGCAGCTCGTCGGGAACGCGAGTGAGGCGCAGGCGGCAGAATACATCTACCAAAGGCGCGTGCAGTCCCCGTCGTCGGAGGCTGGCGCGCGGGCCGGCACGTCGCCGCGATACCGATCCTTCCTTCAACCGAGCCGCACTGTTACCGCGGAGGCGCTCGCCGTGGAGTTGGTCATGCTACAAGGCCGCAAAGACGCCGCCGCGGTGGCTGCTTCGGGCAAGGACAGGAGCGGATCAGTCGAGGGCAGCCTCGTCGACGCCGCGGAGCTGACTCGTATCCTGCAGCAGCGCGCCGACTCGATTTTGCACGCGCATTACAACGCGCAAGTGGCGCAGCTGCGCTCCACCGTGGCGGCGTTGACCCTTCAACTGCGCAACAGCGAGGACAGGGCGCACATCGCCGACAAGGAGGCGCGCCTGCTGGCGCATCGACTGAGCAGTGGACAGAACGGTGCCACCATAGATGCGGTGCAGCGAGAACTTCGAGCGGAGTGGGACTCGCGCCGCAAAGCCTACGTCAGCACGATGGACGCGGTCCGAGACGCCGTTCGCGCCGACACGGCAGAGAGGGTGCGGCTTGGGCGCGAGATCGACCGCATCCGCGTGGAGGTGCAGCACCTGCTTGAGACAGCGACCTCGTCGGCTATCGCGTCACCTGACACGAGTCGGCGGTCTGCTGTTAGCCGCGTGTGGCAGCGGCTGCAGGAGGTGGAGGAGGAAGTGCGCCTTCACGGGATATTGACGCAGCTGCCAGATGTGCTCCTTGACGCTGAGGCTGTGCCCTCGGGGAATAGCAGTGCCACGAGCGCAGCGGATGCGGAGCGCAAGTTGCGCGATGCGCAGGCGCGGGAGGCGGCGCTGCAGAAAAGGATTGAAGAGCAGCAGTGCTGCATCACACAGCTGGAGCGGGAGATGGAGGGTCGCGCAAACGGCCGCGAATCATCAGAAGCGTCCGCCGCCGACACAGCGGAGGTGGCAGCGCTGAGGAGAAAGCTAATGGTGCACGAGAAGGATCGGCATGCCATCCGCACCATCCTGGAGCACCGGATGAAGAGCAAGATTAATCGCATCTGTGAGCTGCTGCAGGTCACCCACGTCGACACTGCTGACGGCAAAGATGGGGCCAGCAAGCTGAGCAGCGAGGCGCTCAGTCTGCAGGGACTCATTCACGCCGCGATCAAGGCGATGGATGCAGACGTTTAGCGCTCTCGCTCCCTCTCTCTCACTCGGTGACTGTAGCCGGCCTCCCTCGTGTGTGTCTGAAGCGATGCGGTGATGAGGGGCATCGAAGGGCCCCTCCCTCCTGGGTGTTGGTGTGTGTGTGTGTGTGTGTGTGTGTGTGTGTTGCCTCACGGTGGCCTTTATCTTTCTGGGCTTCCTCATCCCTGTTCACGATGTCGCATTCAGACTGCGCGACGCCAGGAGGTGACATCTATCTATATATAGATATCGATATATATATATATATATATATATATATGTGTGTGAGTGGGTGTATGCGTGTGTGTGCCTCTGCCAGTGGGAGACACAAAAAGATGTCCGCACCGATGCAAGCCTTGGCAAAGCCGGGAAAGAGGCGCCTCTTCCTCGCCCACCGCCGTCTCGGACTTTGTGGTGGCGGGTGCTACGCCCTTGCTCCCGTTGCCGCAGCTGCTTTTCATGCCCCCCCCCACACACACAGACTTTTTCTCCTTCCTCGACTCGCCCATCACAGAGCGTTCGATTGCCAAAGGAAAGGCAGCCCTGCTCGCGCATGCATACACGAACACGCGCAAGCTCGAAAACAGACTCACACCCTTGACTGCGCTCTCCATATCCACGAAAGAGGACGCTGCGGCTGCCGTCGTCAACCCCATGGAGGCGTCGTGCTACATCTACACATATCGTATCTTCGTGAGCGGCCGTGTGCAGGGTGTTTTCTACCGCAAGTACACGGCGCTCAAGGCCACGGAGCTGGGCGTGACAGGCTTTGTGCGCAACTTACCAGACGGCCGGGTCGAGATCTTGGCCGAGGGGACCAAGGAGCAAATCAGCGCACTGGAGACGTGGTGCTACAGAGGGTCGCCAAAGTCGCAGGTGACGGCCGTGGACGTGGAGAATTGCACGGAGGTGGTGCCCCCGAGCGGCGGTGCAGAAGCGATGGCGAAGCCGCCGGTGCACCGCACGATGAACGGCTTCGTGGTGAGCCGCTAGTGGAGCGGAAGACGGGCAAGCAGATGAGTAGGCGGAGAACAGGGGGAGGGGGTCCACTGCATCGTTTTTTTTTCGTGTATGTTGTTGTCGTTGGCTTCCCTCGCCGTGGTTGCCCGCGTTCACCGGCTTTCTCTTGTCGTGGTGCGGTGGTTTCTGTTTGACTGCTTTGTGGAGGTAAGGGAAACCGTCCCGGTCTCGCCCACAGAGGCCCCCCCCCTCCCTCCCTTCCCCCTCACCTCCCCCCCCCCAGCTGTAGTTCTCTCACATGCCCTGATAGTATGGCCCCTCGCCTTCTCGTCTTGCCGTTCTTCTTCGACATGAAAAAAAGCATGTTCTTGTCACTGCACGGTCTTGCGGCTTCTCTGAAGGAGGGAACCCCGGGTTCCCATGTAGAGCACGCGCGCACGTGTTCGGGCGATGAGCATGTGCGCGCGGTATTGCTGACCACCCCGCTGCTCTTCTCCAAGTCCGTGTGCTGTGGTAACAGACGACTGAAATCGAACCCCGCACGCTCAGGCACATAGGCACCCGTGGAGCCGCACGTGTGTACGCCTTCGTGTGTGTGCTCCGCGTGGCGTTGCTGTGCTCGAGACATACAAACTACGCGTCCCCTCCTCATCCATTTTTCGCCCCTCACGCGCCATTGCGTCCGCTGATGCAGTCATACGCGCGCACACCGTGGACTGAGAGTCGTACATAGAGTCCAATACAGGCGCTACGTGTGTGTGTGTGGTACCCCACGCTGCATTCTCACTTTAGAAACACCTTAGATCAAGCCATCAACTCTACTTTTCGGCTCCTGCACAAGACAGACACAGACAGAGCAGCACACCCACAGCCTCCTCCCAGCCATATCATTCGCATCCTCCTCTCCCTTACGATAACGACGACAACCACCGCGACCATCCTATCTCTCCGGCTACGGAACTCACGCAGAGCACACGCGCAGAGGTCAACTCCGCTCATCAATAAGGTCTGTCGATCCTTTCCTCTGTTCCCTTGGGTTCTAAACAGAGTGGACGCACACCCCACGGCATACACGCACGCGCACTCGTTCTCTTCCTCCCCCGAGGCGATTGCCCTTCTTGCAGCAGCAAAGACGGGGTCACGTGCGAGTCCATGTCGTCGTCTAGCATCAAGGTGGCGGTGCGCTGCCGCCCGCTTTTTGGGCAGGAGCGCCCGGCCGGCGGCCTTGACATTCAGAACCGCCGCATCCTGCTCGACTCCAAGACATATGACCCGGACTTCACCTTTTCTCCTACCTCGACGCAGGAGGACGTCTTCCAGGCATGTCGGCCAATACTGCAATGCGTGAAGGAGGGTATGAACGGCACGATTATGGTCTACGGCCAGACCGGCACCGGCAAGACGTACACCATGCTTGGCAGCGAGGACGGCGAGCAAGGCCTGGTGCACAAGGTAGTAGCAAACATGCTGGAGCATGTGCAGCGGAAGATCGCGGATGGCGCACAGTGCGCGCTGACGCTGTCCATGATCGAGATCTACAATGAGCACCTCACGGACATGCTCAGTCCGAATGGGGAGGAAGAGGTGACGCTCATCTCCGGCTTCCCGCGCTTCACCCACAAGGCGACGCTGTGCAGAGTCAACGACGCCATTGAGACGATCCAGCGTGGCCTGTCGTGGCGCCACACGGCGGCAACGCTGATGAACGAGCGCAGCAGCCGCTCGCACGTCGTCTTTATCTTCGACATGGAGGAGTACAATGCCTTCACGGAGCAGACCGAGGTGGCACATCTGTTCATGATCGACCTGGCCGGGTCGGAGAGTTTGAAGAAGTCGCAGGCCTCCGGCGTCGCTGCTGGCGAGGCTGGCAAGATCAACAAGTCGCTGCTGGCCTTGAAGAGCGTCTTCCTCGCGCTGTCCAACACGAATGAGGCGACGCGGCCCAGCCACGTGCCGTACCGCGACTCGAAATTGACAGAGCTGCTACAAGACTCTATCGGCGGCACTGCCCGAACGCTCATGATCGCCTGCATCTCATCCGTTGGCCGCGACATCGAGGAGACCAAGTCGACGCTGCTCTACGCCGTCAAGGCCCGCAGCATCCGCAACGCCGCCAACACGGAGAAGGAGAAGCTGCTTGTCCGGCTGCGCTCGATGGAGGTCGAGAACCAGAAACTGCGCAACCGCCTGCAGGAGCGGGTGAACGAGCGGGGCGGGTACTACGTAACAAAGGAAGAACATGAGCAGACGCAGGAGATGGCTGAGTCGTACGACCAGCTCAAGGAGGCGGTGGAGCAGCTCATGCAGGACCGTCAGAGCAGCGACGCACGGCAGCACATATGGGAATCTCAGGTGAAGGTGCTGAACGCGCTCTTGGTGGATAAAGAGGCGGAGCTGCAGAACTTCAAGGAGGTGTACCATGAAGCGCTGAAGCGATTCGAGCATCAGGCGGCCGCACTCCAACGCGTGATACGCGGTGGGGTCGCGGAGGCCAAGGACGCAGTAAAAACCTCCTTCACGGACAACTACGCGCGTCTACAGGCGTGGCGCACCGAACTGCTCAACTCGCTGGAGGAGCCCGTGCCCACCACTCTCCCGCCGCTGCCTCTCTCGCCCGCTTGTTGTCCGCAGAACGACGCTGCTGCTGCGACGGCCGTGGCGAATGAGGAGGAGGTGATGCGTCAGAAGGCAGACGACAGCGCCTTCAGGTGCCCTCTGGACGCCGTTGCCGCAACGTCGCCAGAACGGCGCAGCTGCACACCGCCTCCCTCGCAGGCCCTCCTCAGTGGCGGCACTCAGTCGCTGTCGCAGACAGCAGGTAGTCGTGGCGTCGCAGGCCCCACCCCTAACGGATCCCCCTCGCGGACAGCCGTCGCAGCGGCTGCGGTCTCCCAACACCCCAGTCGGGTCATGGCTGCTGCCGCTCCCTACTCCGCACGCGGTAGCACCACGTCATCTCTCCAGCGCGGCAGCGTCACCTCAGGCGCGCCGTCGGCCTCGGTGAGTCCGACACGCCGCGCCGGTCGTCCTCGGTGCGGCGGTGGTGGCACCGCGGCCAGCAGCGGCCCTCGCCGTTGCCCCGTGGGCAACAGTAATAGCACTGGTGCTCTTCGAGGGAGCGGCGCTCCACCACTGTCGTCTCCGCCTCTGCCGCCGACACCGCTTCCTGCCACCGCTGTCACTGACGTGCCGACAAAGGACGATAGCAAGGAATACTGCGGCTCGACGCTGGTCACGAGCGTGATGGACGCGTCAGCGCCCCTGTTAGTGTCGCGAACTACAAGCAGCTCCATGGCGCCACCAGCGTGGTCTGCCGTGATGGCGGAGTACGACGCGCAGTGTCTTCGCACTGTGCACCGGCTGAACGAGTCGGTGGATGCACTGCTCAGCGAGTGTCTAAAGCTCTTCACCGACTACAAGGAGCACGCGGAGCGGGCGGAGCTCAAGCGGCGGCGCGGTGTTGAAGAAGTCTGCCAGCGACTGCGCACCGAATTAGACTCGAATCTGAAGCAGCTGCAGCGAGTCGAGGCAGTCGGCGAACGCGATGTGCAGGAGGTGCGTGAACGGTTCAGCGATCGTCTCCGGCTGAGGACCAAAATGCCGTCCTTGGCGGACGCGGCGCCGTTCCAGTTGGCGGTACGTGACGCGTGTGCAGAGGTGATACGACACGCCTCCCACGTCTTCCCCCACCCCAGCACCCCCGCCGATGCCGAGGCAGCGCTTGACGTCATCGTACGCAATGTGCAGCGCTGCAGTGCCACCTTCACCCTTCAGTCCTTGGACCCGCTGTCGTCGAGCGCCGTCAGCGCCCATGCTGCCTCGGTCGTGGCGTGTGGCACCACAACATCGTCTTCGTCCGCGGCCAGCTCGCCCATTGTAGGTCGCGCGGTGGGTGCGTGGGGCGGCGGCGGTGGTAGCAGCAGCCCACAGCTGGCGAGTCTCGTACCCATGCCATCACTGACGGCCCCTGTCCCGCGCGAATCACCCGCGGCGGCACCCCTGTGCTCTCTGACAGGATCGCCTAGCAAGGAAGAAGTGCGGGAGAGTGGCTCTGTTAGTGGTCACCCCCTGCAGGGGTCTCGAGCGACAATGCACGTGTCATCGTCTCAGCAGCAGCAGCAGCAGAGTGCGCGACCGTCATCGCTACGCGGCAGCGCGACACTCACGACGATGCCTGTAAACTTCAACCGCGGCGGTGACGGCCGTCGTGGTGGCGGTGGCAGCAACGTGCCGAGACCTCACAAGCGAGCACGCAGCGCTGCTGCCTCTTCGACGTCTTCTGGCGGAGGTGCGCCGCCCTCCTCTCGCCGCACGACGGCTACGCGTCGCTCCGGTCACTGACACACACACACACACACACACACACGTGCGTACCCGAGAAGACACTCTTCAGCTTGTGGAATGCACGCATGAGAGACATCATCGCCACCCCTCCCCTCTGTTCTGTACGTCTGTGCGTGTGTGGGCAGGCATACAACCGTTTACACAGTCACACAAGGCCAGTGGCTCGAGCTGACACGATAGCAGGCGCTGTGACCCGGCATTGAGCGGCACGGTGGGAAGCCTTTGGATAGAACAAGAAGGAGCTGAGCTGTCACGCACGGGACTCCGCAGCACACCGCCATGCGCCATCGCCCCGACCCTTTCCCCGTAAAGTCGCGCATACATAGGTAAGCAAACCCTCAGATGCATCGGGGTGCCTGGTTGGAGTGGAGGATTTGGGGAGGGGGGCACCAAGGCAGCCGTGTAGCGGATGCGTTGTGATTTCCCTCACCAACTTGTAGCAGCGCTCCTCCTCCCTTTCTCTCTTGCTAGTCCTCGTGCACGGATGTGTATCCCTCCGCCGTGTCGGTCGCCTATCGGTGCGCCACGTCAGCATCGTCTTTTGGTGCCCCGCTCGCTGTGACTCTCGCACCTCGTCTCCTCCTCCCCCCCCCTTCCCCTCCCGTCACCACCTCGCTGCATCACCACCAAATCGACTACAACGCCGATCCGTGCCCCACCCCCTCGTACTCAACGCGGACACACGCGCGTCCGCCTGCGCGAGCTGCGGCCGACGACCCATCGGCGACAGTACGGAGCCATCGCTTGCGTTGTGCCGTCAGAAGTCTTTCTACGTGTATCTGTACACGCTCTGTGCCCGCAGAAGCGAAATACGCATTGGAAAGTGAACAACATGAACCTCCAACCGTTTCGAATTGTGCAGCCGCTCTCCCGCGTCCTTCATCGCACCTTGCATCAACTGTTATGTGAGCCGCAGCAGACCTTGCCACCCGCCGCGACCGACGCGCTTATCACGTACTCCCTCTACGAGCAGGTGCCACACGCGGAGCTGCTGAAGACCCTCCTGGATGGGTTGAAGCGGGCCCAGTGTGGGGATGCCGTGCTGAGCAGCGAAAATCTTTTTCTGCCCTTGAAAGCGGTGCGGCGGGCACTCGCCGGTGTGCAGCAGTTCCCTCTCACCACAGCTGAGCTGACGACGTTAAAGCGCGACGTGGAGGTGGGTGTGGTGCGCGACATAACGCGGCTGTCTACAGACGACCTCTCCTCTGCCGACGTGGGGCTGCTCTGGGGATGCGCCACGCAGTGTTCCCAGTGGGACTGCGTGGAGGAGCTTCTCCGGCACTTCCCGCTGTCGCGCGCGCTCAACTTGCAGAGCGCGAGTGAGTACCGGGACTTGCTGATTGGAGTGTGCACCCCGCAGTTTGTGTCGCAGGCCCATGCGCGCAGCACTAACGGCGAAGACGAGGGCGCTGCGGCGCCTGCGGAGAAGGGCACTGCGGCCCCTACCGTAAGCCATGCTGAGGCGTTCATACAGCGCGTTCTCGGTGTTGAAATGGTGTGGCAGCGATGTCGCGAGGCGCTGGAAGCAAGCTCACTGCCGCTCCTCGTGAGCGGCGGCTCGCTGGCAGACTCGGCTGCGCTGGAAGAGCGAGACATGCACGCCATCGCGTGCGTCATGTACGCTGCCACGCTCGAGATGCAGTGTGACATGCCGGCTGACTCGGCCCTCGCCTTTCCGTTCTCCGCGGCCGAGTGGGCGCAGTATGTCGGTGGTGGGGACGGCTGTGCGACTGGCAGCAGCGGTACTCAGTGCGTGCGGCCGAGCACGATTGGGGGGCTGTCGCTTCCTGTGTGGTACCGCCGGATGGTTGCCCTGCATCAGCGCTCCGTCCCAGACTTTGTGCGCGCCTCCTTCGCGGCTGCCGTGGCGAACGACCTGCTGCGGCTGTACCAGCGCATCGACACGGAGTCGTTAGAGACCTTCTTCTTGTCGTTTCTGCCGCTGGTGATCGCTGCGGCGCCACGCATGGACTGCAGGACTGCGTTGCGCGGTTACCACAATGACGTCATGTCAAAACTTTTCGGGACAATGCCGTCGGCCTCCTCTGCCACCAGCGGTGGTGGCGATCGCGCTGCAGCAACGGGGCGGCGCGGCAAGCGGGCGGCCAATGATGCCTCAGCTTTGGCGGCGCCAGCGCCTGAGACTGCGGCCGCCTCCTTAGCACTCTCCGCTGACATGGCCATGCGAGTGATGTTGGCGGAAGTTTGCATCCAGGAAGCGGGGAAGCCGCTGCCGGAGGCCCACGTGCCGGCAATGGAGTTGATGCTGCGCACCGTGGTGAACCATCTGCGCCGTCACCTACGGTGCGAGCTGCGGTCTCGCGTGGTGCCGCAGTGTAGCGTCACTCCGGCCGAACCTCCGGCGTCGCTGTGGAAAGCATGGAATTCGCACCGCACCTCGCTGCTGGCGATTGTGCTCAGCGAGGTGCAGGAGCGCATGGCCGGCAGCGCTGGGCAGGAGTCGGCGTCGACAGTCATGGACCTCGCTGGACAAGGCCTTCAGCTGCTCCGCCCGCTCATATCGATGGAGGTGATAGACGAACGCGGAACGGCGCGGATGGTGACTAACCTCCTGTCTTCTGGCAGAGGTGCTGCGCTCGAGATCGGCGGTGCCGCATACGAGGCGGAGCTGCAGTCCTTTGCGTTGAAGCACGTGCAAGACGGCTTTGCGCGCACCGACGTGGCCGCCGTTGTGCACGCCATGGAGAGGCACATGGGCCAAGGCTCCGGCAACGGTGGTGCTGGTGGAGATGAAAAGTCGCACAGCACCTTGGAAGGACTAAAGGCAGCTGAGCTGACGCTACCGTTGCGATCGTGGTCATAGGCGCGAGAGACGCCGGGCGTGTGTGTGTGTGTGTGTGTGTATGTGTGTGAGAGCCTTGCGTGCATCCTTTCTTGCGGCCAGTGCACCCGGAGGCACACACACACGCACACACACACTGGTGAGACAAACCCACACAGCGAGAGGTGACTTTCATCACAGACACACTTACACGCGCTGAAGCGCTTCTTTTTTGAAGCAAGAGGAAGCACATGGAAGCCACACACACACACACACACACAGAGAGAAAGAGGGTTTTGAACGAAAGAGTGCCAACAACCGTGCGGTGAGGAAGCGCGCGCCCGGCGAAAGAACGAACCGGACGCTGAGCTGCTTCCTCCTTCTCCACCCCTTCCTCCCCAAAACAACGAAATTTCCGACGAGCGATGCAGTGAATGCCCGCACCCGCCCTCCGCCTTCTTCTCCGCACGCCCTCCGTTGCCTTCCCTTTCCTGCGCCAAACCCCACCCCACCCCCTCCCAAACATCGACGCGCCCCACACGCACGCAGTCAAACCGCTCTGCCCGTGCCACCATGGCGGCTCGTCTGCTCGAGCCCAGGCACAGCAGCGCAGCAGGCCTGATGCCTACTGTACTCATCATATCAGGTTTTCCGTGGCACACGAGTGAGCTGGCGGTGCACCGCTACCTCACGGATGTCTACCCGGCTGCGGAGCCGGTGACCACGCGGCTCTACACAAACCCCACGAATGGCGCGAGCAGAGGTCACTGCTTTGTGGAGTACAACCTGCCACCCTCCTCCGCGGTGCTGTGCACCTCTGCCGTTGCTGCTGCAACGGCGAACAGCTCGAACGGCACCGATGTGAGGGCTATAGCGGGCGGCTCCACCGCGCAGGAGAGCAGCAGCGGCGGCGGTGGCGCGGTGGACGCGGTGGACGCGCTACTGCCACCTGTTCTCCGGGAGGTGAAGCGGTGCGTTGAGGAGCACCCGTACGAATGCGTGTACTTGAAAGTGCACGCCTACGTCCTCACATCGCAGCGGTGGAGCCGCGCCGGCCGGCTCCCGGAGTTGCCCACCGACCCCCCGGCAGCTCTCTGGCGTGGCAGGGCTGGCGCCCTCGTCGGCTATGGCGATGAAGGCTTCTCGGTCCGTGCCGGGCGGGAGCTGGGCCTGCCGAACACGGTGACCGCTGACGGGAAGCTTCAGCTGGAGCGGCTGCGCAAGCGCCTGCGCACAACGTCCGCTCGGCGTGCGTCGGGCCACCTCTCTGCGGAGTAGAGGCGGCAATGTTCTCCAGCGTTTGCGGCTGCAGTTTATCTGCGCACGCACACCCGGACCCCGCTGGCCCGTGCTGCTACCGCTTTCAGAGCCACTCCATCGCACACTTGCATGTGGGCGTACGAGCCACGGATATGGTCGAGGTCCCTTCGTGTGCCTGTGTAGCGCTTGCCTACTTATGCATTAACCGACCTGTCAGTTGCGCAGAGGGCGAGACGCGCGAAACTGTGCCGCGCATGAGTACCACAATGACTAGCTTAACGATGTGCGGGTGTGTTTGTGCTGTGTGTGGAGGGGGCAGGGGGCAGGGGCATGGCCTTCATCGCTCGGCGCGTGTGGTCGCCTTTCGCGCGGTGCAGTGCTCAAGACAAGCCAAGGCAATGTAAGCAGGCCTCTGCGCCGCCCAGCATTGCCTCCTCTTCACCTCCCTGACATCTCTTTGACTCTGGTGAGCAGCGACTTGCACCCTTCTCGCCCTCTTTCCCTCGGCCTTCCCCTCGCGTCACCCCACACACCCATACACACACGCCTGCCTCTCTGCCAGTTCGCTGATAGGGAGAGAAAGCAGAGGGGGAGGGGTCAGCCGAAGCCCCTTTTTCATTCTCTCCATCAACTCACGCGCTCACGTGCGTGCACTCATTCAAGCACAGGGCGCCATCGTGTGCTGAGAGGACCGCGCAGGGACGCAGTCTCCTCCGCCATCTCCCCTTTCGCCGCCTCCATCGACGATGCAGTCCGCCTCATCTCGCGTGCCGCGGAAGCCGGCGGCGGCGAGTAACCTCGGCAAGCCAAGCAGCAGCGGTCGCTTCACAAAGCCAAATCGCCCGCAGCCCACTAGCTCCTTTTCCAAGACCGCGCAGCCTGACATGACGGGACGTTACGGCACCTCCACCGCGTTGGTGGCGTCGACGGCGGCGTCGCACTTCACCGCCGGTGCGCGTGGGCAGTCTACTCCGTTTGTCGGCCTGGCCGACAGGACGGGACAGGAGGGATCCGTCTTTGGCCTCCGCGCCCCGCAGAACGATGCCACCGGTGCGGCCGCCCACACCAAAACGCGCCAAGCCGCCAGGACGAAAGTCGTCGACGACGCCAGCACCCCAGTCGTCGTTGTCGGCCCCGAGCGGGACTCGGTGCCCTTCCGCCTTTGCTGCGAGGCCTTGGCGGAGGGGTGTGTGCAGACGTATATGCATCTCTTCGAGCTGGCCCACCGCGACCCCGTCTGCGTCGATACGCTTTCGCGAAAGTTCTTCAACGTCCCAGATGACCGCCTCGCATGGGTGCAGCAGCAGCTGTCCGCCGTGGAAGTCCTTCGCCGGCAGAGCGAGTTTGAGCAAGTGTTCACCCACTGCGAGCAGCTCGCCAACTACTTTGAGAAGGAGGGCGACTACGCCGAAGCCGCGTGGTACCACGAAATGGTGCTGCATTACATGATGGAGTCACTTGATCGCACCCTTGAGCAGCGCGCCCGTCACGTGTACGCCACATTTCAGGAGCGGCAGGGACACTTGGAGGAGGCGGCCGCGCTCTACGATGCCATGTACCGCCTCGCCGTCGCCCTCCGTGATGAGGCCACACTCCAGGACGCCAGCTGCTGTCTCGTGCGGGTGCATCAAGCCCTCGGCGAGACCCTAAAGTTCAGCGACCCTGCCGCTGCAGCGCGGCACTACGCGACGGCTGCCGAAGCCGCGGTGCGCAGCAAGAACGTCGTTGATGAGGGTTCCGCCTACTCGGCCCTCGGCGATGTGAGTGAGGCGCGCGGGGACCTGCCGCTGGCCCTCAAGTACCAGCGCAGCTGCCGCGCCGTGGCGCAGCAAAATGACCTGAAGCCGCAGGAGTGCCGCGCGACGCTGCGTGTGGCCGACCTTGAAGAACGGCTGGGGCTGAAGCTAGAGGCATCTACTACCCTGCACGAGGCGCTGCAGTTGGCGAAGGAGCTTGGGGCGCCGCGGCAGCTCTGCATCGCCACCATGCAGCTGGGCGAGGCGTACCGCAGCCGCAACCAGGAGGGCGAGGCTCTGCAGTGCTTCGACGAGAGCTTTGCCGCAGCAGTAGAGGCGGGGGATCAGGAACTCATCGACACCGTCCGCATTGCCATGGGCTTCGCGCGCGGCGACTACTACCTCACCCACGCCTATGGCGGAAAGGGCTATCTGCACCTCGTCTACACCGACATCCGCGCGCAGCTGGCGTGGATGAGCGGTGGCACGCTGTGACGTGGTTTGCATGCTTACGGTGGGTAGAATAAATGCGAGGACGCCAGTGGTGACAGTGCTGGTTCAGTGCATCTTCGCTCGCTCCCCCCCCCACTCATTCTCCTTTGTTTGGCTTGCTCATGTACTCCGTTGTGTGTGTGTGTGTGTGTGTGTGTGTGTGTGTGTGTGTGTGTGTGTGTGTGTGTGACTTCCTTGATGTACAACGAACATGTACCGTATATTGTTCTCTGTGAGCTCCCCGGTGTGTGCGCGTGTGCGTGTGCATACGTAGTCCGCGCGCATGCCTGTCTATCCCCGCCCGCGGCCCCCCTCCCCCTCCCCCTTCCTCCTTTTGCGTCTTCCTCTCTGGTTTCGTGTTCTCGATGCCATGGGCGCTTTAGTCGGACTCGGAGCTTACCGATGCAATGCCTGAGCAGTCCCACGACAAGCGAACAACGTCTGCGTCACAACGCTCCCACCAGCCGCTCTCGATGGGATCCGGTGTAGGCGGACCTCTTGTGCACTGCCGTCGTCGTCGTGATCGTGTCTGAAGCCTGGAGCAATCTTCACGCACAACACGAATATGCTATGTGTGCGCGCATCTGTGTACGTATGCGCCCGTGTGCGGTGTGGTGCGGCTACGCGTGTTCTCAGCGCACGCCTCTGTCTTTCTCAGACTCTTTCTATCCGACCCCCTCTTCCCTCGCTGATCTCTCTCACGGCAGTGGATAAGGGGTGCACTCGCGTACGCTGAGAGAGGCGTGTGGCAATCACAGGGACGCCGTACACTCTGCCTGCTATTTCCATACTCGCTTTACTGGGCTAAATTAAGCACCATCATGACGGCGACGGCGAGCAACAGGGCACAAGCCGTTTCGGCCCTCAAGCTGCAGCGGGATCGCAGCGCCACGTACCAGCAATGGACGTTGCTCTTCCACCGCGCCATCACTGGTGACATCACCGCCACGGAGCTGCAGCGCAACATCCAAGGCATTATCCTGCCAGCGTTTCAGCGCATCAGCACGCAGCTGCGCACGTTGCAGAAGGCGCTGACGGAGACGGAACAGCGGCAGAATGGCCACCTCTCCCCCCACTCACCCACTGAAGCACCAGCGGGTCCAGCAGACAACAGGCAACAGACGAGCTCGGCGCTGTCAATGTGGATTGATCGCTTGCAAGACCTGGAGCGCGAGCACTACACGGTGACGCTGAGCTTGGCGAACCAGCTAGTTGACCATTGCACGCCAAACGTGTGTCTCGAGTCGGAGAGCGAGTCGTCGACAGCCGTGGAGGCAGGGAAAGAGGAAGGAGACACACCGGAGAACCGCGCGGGCGAGCCGGCGGACATCAAGTCTCTCTTCAAGCCGGACAGCAGCGACGATGAGCAGTACGAGTTGGTAGAGAGGCGCCCAAATCACATCGCGCACAGCCCTCCAGCGCCCTCCACCGCTGCCGCCTCTGCGCCTGCCCCAGCGCCTGCGGCGCCAACACTGCGCGTGCACGACGTGGAGCGCTGTATCCTGCTACGGCTTATCCCCCCGCGCTACCGCACACATCTGTACTTTGTAACGTGCCGCGGCGCCATGGACGACCTCGGCGGCTCTTCCGACCACTCAGCGAATGGCGATGATGTCGATGGCACAGAGGGGAGCACATCACGCGTTGAGGAGGAGCTGGTCGCGCTGCCCTCCAAAGGCGCGCGCAGAGACGGTGCACCCACCCTTGCACACTATGCGCCGTCTGCCGTGGCGTGCCGATGTGCGGGCTGGTCAAGCGCCGTGGCGTCTATCATCCACCACCAGGAGTCGCTTCGCGCCGCCATCGAAGATTTATGCGAAGAGTTGCAGGGTGAGATCAGCGATGATGCGTGAAGCCGAGCAAGGAAGAGAGTAGGGTGGTGAGGTGGGTCGAGCGCAGCAACTGCGGCCCCCTTGCCCTACCCCACCCCACCCCCAACCTCGCGTGCCTGCGCGTGCTCCTAGCCACTGCGGTAAAAGAGAAGTAGAACCGGCTCAATCAGGAGCACGAGAGAGTCAGAGGTAAGATCCACGTCGCCCGTCCCCCCCCCCCACCTACTCCTTTCCTCGAGTCCCCGCATCTTGTCCTCCGCGGACGTTATGTGAATATTGCAGGAATGTGGCGGAGGTCTCAGCCGCTCTGCGACACGTGATTTCCTCTCTCTCTACGAGTCCACCCGTCGACGCACACGTCTCCGCAATGTTCTCACCTCGCACGCACGCACACACACACACACACAATTGCAAAATACCATCGTCATCACGCTCGTCTCTCATCGCTGCGCACGGCTCTCTTCCACGTTCTCTACCTCGCACAAGTGCTGCGAAGCGCATCATCGCCTCCGCCCCTGTCCGCCGCAACGGGATGATCAACATGCAGAAGAATGTGGACGCCTTCTACGCCGAGAACATGCCATCCGAGGCCCAGGCACAGCTGTCGGCCCACAAGGACACCCTCCTCGCATTCCTTGAAGGTGTGGCTCGGTCTTACCCTGACTGCCCGGGTATCACCTTCATCACGAGCGGCGGCACGACCGTGCCTCTCGAGGTGAACGCCGTCCGCTTCATCACGAACTTCAGCAGTGGCGGCCGCGGCGCACACCTCGTTGAAGCGTTGGCAGAGCGTGGGTGGGCCTGCCTGTTGCTGCACCACCGCACCGCCATTATGCCCTTTCGACGCGTACTCGGTACGCTTAGCACTGAGCAGCTCTTTGCGGCCGTGGCATCCCCGTCTGCGCCCAGCGCTCCCGGCACGGGCTCGGCATCGACAGCAGGCGCCGAGTCCACGCCGGCAGCAGCGTCCAAGGCTGAGTTGCAGCGCGTCGCCGAGCTCTACTACCGCACGAAGGGCCTTGTTCACTATGTCGCCTACGACACTGTCGTCGAGTATATCTTTCTCCTTGAGGTCATCTCACGCACGCTATGTGGCACCGCTGTGCCACAGGTGCTGCAGCAGCGCCCGTGCTTGTTCTTCGCGGCGGCCGCCGTGTCGGACTACTACGTGCCACTTCCCAATATGTCAAGGGAGAAGATCAGTGGAGGGGATGGGCTGACGCTGCATCTGTCCAACGTGCCAAAGGCTCTACTGCTGCTGCGGGAAGAATGGCTGCACCGCGCAGCACCAGACGCGACGCAGCCGCTCGTCGTCACATTCAAGCTCGAAACGTGTGAGGAGACTATGAAGCGCAAGGCGATCAGCAACCTGCACGCGTACCGCTGCGACGCCGTCGTGGCGAACGTGCTGCAGAGCTACAAAGAGTGGGTGCTGGTCTACACGAAGAACGGCGACGACAGCGCGCCGGTGCTGGTGCGGCGGGGGGAGGGAAAGACGATCGAGGCCGCCCTCTGCGATCTACTTATTTCCCTCTTGCGGCCGTGAGGAGGCGGTGTGCCGGCGATATGGGCGCGGTGCCCATTGCCGTAGTGCCGCTTCATTGTCAGGCGATGCCCCCTTTCTCTCCATCTGCCTTCCTGCATACGCGTGCTTGTGTGTGTATGTGTGTGTGTGTGTGTGTTCGACTTGAAGCCGTCTATTTGCCCCCTCCCTCCCTCCCTCCCCTTCTCCCTGCCGAGACTCCTCCTCTTCTCTCTCGCTCGTGCTTCCGCTACCGCCCTCCCCTCCGGATCCTCACACGTTGAGCCGTCTTTTCCCTGGGCGGACGCGAAATCATCAAGTCTGTACGGAGCGAGAGAGGAAGCGGTGCAAGGAGGTCCGCGGCGGCGAAGCGCACGAGCATGCGCGCATGTGCTGGTGTGCCGATTCTCTGACGCCTGTAGGCTTCTGGGCATCGCGGCGCTACAGATGCGAGCGGATGACGTACGTAGAAAACGCATGGTCGCGTGCCGCGTGCGGTGTGGAAGGCGGCATGTGCACACGTGTACGTGGCGCACCAACGGAAGAGTCCGCTTCGCCCCATGGACGGCGTGAAAGGAACGGAAAGACGCAACACGCCGACCACCCACCCACCCACCCCCGTTAGCCTCTGCTCCGCACACGCAGCTGTTCCTAAGCTCTCCCCTCCTCCTCCTCCCCCTTACCCCCTCCCTCATCTCTCTCGCTATCCCTCTGTGTGCGCGTGTGTGCATGATGGGATCGTTGTTCGTGGAAAAGTGCACACCTCAGTTGTACACACAGGGAGCTCCGCAGCAGCACACAACCGCGAGGATGAGCTCAAGTGTCCGTGATCCGCCGCAAGCCACCACGTGCTCCACCGCTACGCCAGAGCACCCTGTTGTGGAACTTCAGCCAGCCCTTCGCCAGCGTACTATCACCTTCTGTTTCCCTGGCCCCAGCTCGCTATTGTCCACAGGAGCGGCGGCGGCCGCGGAGGTCGCGGACGATGGCAATGATGAGAGCATCCGTGTGGTGCTGCACCTGTCGGTTCGCTGCTTCGTCGATTACGTGCTTCTCTTCGTGACGGAGGAGCAGACGTGTGCGCCCGGTGTCCTTCTCCGCTACGACGCGCCGGCTATCGGGCCCGGCGCGTTCATGTATGATGATGAGACGCCGTCACTCGACTTCGCGGTTCTGCTCGGCCTCCGCGACCACCCGCTGACGAACCTTCTCGCGAGCGCTATAGCGCACCGCATCCGTCGCTACGGTGAGACAAGACCACTGCTGATGGGGCTCAGTGTCGTGCAAACGGCGAAAAAGTTGAACAGCAGCCACGCCAAGAAGCTCTTTCTCGACAGCGCGGCATCGAACCTGCTCGAACTGGCGGGGGAGGTACAGTCACCGTCAAAGTGAAGTGGGTGGCCGAGGAGGGAGTGTTACTCTCTCGCTCTTACGCTGCTCTACAAGGATGCACGCGTCCGGCTACGGGGCATCTCGCTCGGCGACGCGGGCCGTAAGCTGCCCATGCAGCGGAAGGGAAAGAGACGAGAGGCAGACAGGCAGAGACTGTATGGGGTGTGTATCTCTCTCCTCTCTACAACAACGATGATAACAGCACACGCGCACACTTTCGTGGAACGGCGTGAGAGAGCGTGCACGTCAATCTCGATGGGAAAACAAAGGTGCTAAGCGACATCTCACCGTTGCGTCTTGCAAGGCAGAGGTAGAGTGATGCAGCACCGTGCTCGAACCCACCGTCTAGCCCGACCCCGTCACTGTCCCCCCCCCCCACCACCACCACCACCCCCAACAACAACGCACGTGTTTGTCTGCGCCTCTTGCTGCTGCCTTTCCTTGGTTGTAGGCGCACAAGTCAATTCGGTAATGCCCTCGCCCCACCTTCTCCCTCTCCAACTCTCGTTCCCCTGCTCGACTTGTGCTGGTGTGCGAACACCGGATCCTGCCCAACACACACGCATGTACGTATTACACATACATACAGATACGCATACTCACACGCACACACAGACTCATATTCACATATATATATATATATGTGTGTACGTGTGTATGTCTGCTGGAACGCCAACGTTTGCACGTCTCCGCATTCGTTCCTCTTTTGCCATCTCTCTTCTCCCTTCCGCCTTCGATTATTTTAGCTTGATCGTGTTGGTCACGCCGATCCACTTGCACCCGGGGTGAGAGAGCGGCTACCACCACAAACGACTCGTTGCCGCGCCACTCGAAGTTCACCAACGCCAGTCTGTGCGTGTGTGCGCGCGCGTGCGTGTCGGTCTTCGCTATTAGGGCCGGGGATCAGTATCAACCTTTGCAGCATAGCACCCTCCTCCCTCCATCGCTCTCTCGGCCGATTGCCATGTCTAGCCTTCGCCAGTTGATCATCTCGGCCTTCTTCCTGGTGATGGGCTTCCTCTTCTTGATTTTGGGCTGCACCGTTGTAAAGAAACGAAATGCGTGGCCGTTGATGAGCCTTGCGTTCTACTGCTTCGCCCCCGTCCCCTTCTTCTTGTGTGGTCGCGGCGCCGACAGCGACGACTTCAACGACTTTGATGACGAGCCGCTGGATGCCTTCAGCACAGTCGGCCTCTTCATGGGCGGTGTGCTGCTTATATCGGGACCAGGGCTGGCGGTGGTGCTCTATCACACCTCCGTAATTTGCGGCTTGGCACTCTTCTTCACGCTCCTCAGCGGTGTGTGCTTCATCACGGCGGGCGTGTCACTCACCGTCGCCGACCGTGGCAATGGCGACGACGCTGCTGACGGGTACAACTTCTAAAACGCAAAACAGGAATCTGGAAGAGCCACGTTGGCGGACGTGTTGATGTGTCCGCGTGCACTCCCCCTCTTCTGCTATTCACCTCCTCGCCACACGTACGCACGGCGCGTAAGACGGCGAACCATGCTTGCGTCGTACGAAGCATTCTGTTGCTGTATCTGTTGCTGTCTCTGTCTCTGCGATGGCGGTCTTGCTGTTTCTCTCGGGTTGTGCATCCTTGTTGTGCAGGGAGGGAGGAAAGGGGAAACGCACACGAGGAAACACGCACTCCGCTCCCTCAGCTTCTCTGCCTTCCGGAGGGCACCACCTCGCTCCATCTCACTCTTTTCGTCTTTGCTCTCGTTGTCCGCCGCGGCTCTGTGCGGAAGTCGACGACGGTCACGTCGAGGAGGCGATATTGTGTGCGTGTGTGTGTGGTGGGGGTGGGGAGGATGGTGGCGCCGAAAGAGTAGCGCACCAGTGAGATCACGTCACACGCAGCTATTCTGCCGCCCTCTTCTTTCTGTGCTGTTGTGCTGTATCATCACTCGTTCTGTCTGCGTGTGTCTCCGCCTCTGCCCTCGCCCGCCTTCTTGGCCTCAGCGACAGCGGCCAGAACAGCATCCCCCTCCCTCTCCGCTGAGCGTGCCTGGCAGAAGAATGAGGTGAGGGAGGGGGTTCACGCAGGTAAGAGACCACCCGCACGGATGGTATGCACCTCTTTCAATGACCACAATGTAGACAGCTGGGCATTGGGCGTGGGCGTGTTTGTCTGAGTGTGTGTGTGTGTGTGTCGCCGTCTTCACGCTTCGCACATCGACATCCCTTTGATGCCCGCGCACACGTGAGAATGTGCAGCCTGTGTTGCTTCTTTGCCATCACGCCGCTATAACACTCCCTCGCTCACTCTCCTTGTCGCCCGCTCGTCTCAGGAGGCGGCTCCAAGGGAACTTCGTAAACGCATGCATGTGCATTATCGCTGGGTGCAGAGTTATGTTTACATATGAGATCCGTCCGTGCGTCACACACACACACACACGCCATTCTCCAATGTCTCGCTCCTTTGACACAATCAACACATTATTCCGTCCACTCTCAACTTCTCAGCATGACGACTCCTCCGCCTCTACGGCGGCGGTGGATGCGGCGCACTGCTCTGCTTAGGAGCTGACGTCGCAGCCCGAAGACGACGCGATGCGGTCCGATCTTCGCGGTCCTCTTGCCACGTGGAATGCGGCGGAGGTCATCGATCTCTACATGCGTCTTGAGCGCCTCGCCATTCAAAGTGGCTCTACTAGTAGAGCAGCAATCGCATGCGACCAGGACAACACCGATGGGTCAGCGACGCCAGTGCGTGCATCGCAGCGTGGCTCCGCCGTGTCGTGCCGGTTGGACGGAGGCCACCTTCGGAGGACCTACAGCCCCAAACTCTTCTTACTGGGTGATGGAGTGGTGCGCGAGCTCGCTGCCGCGGCGCGGGTATCGTCGTCGGCGCAGCTCAATAGCCATGACACCACTCCGCCGCATGGAACAGGGATGGCTGCATCGCTTGATGGCATCATCGGCGACGCACAGAGTCGTGCGTACGGAACTCCGCATACACCGTCTTCTTTTCTGCGGTGGGCTGGTGAAGACAGGGGCACACCAGCGCCAAGCTCATCATCCCACGCAGCAGTGCCGCCACCCGAAGTGTACACTCTCCCCAACACCCTACGCGGTCTCGAGCCCCTGCGCGCAGAGTTGTGCCGCTGGTGCAACGTCGTGCTGCTCTGCTACCACGCTGTGAGTTCGGCCCTGCTTGGAGAAGAAGTAGTCCCCTCTGTCTTGACCGCGTTAGTGGCGGCGGCGGCACACCCGACGCGTCCAGCCACGATCACATAAGCGACCGCAAGAGTGGATGTGCTTCTCCCACAGCGGGCGAGCATCAGTGATGTCGACCGTCACTGGACGGAAGATGCGTCGCCTATGACGGATGCTACTCGCACGTTGCTGATCGCGTCTCCTTCGCCAGAAGAGGCGGTTGTAATTCTAGCGGACGACAACGAGAGCTCACTTACTAATGCACGGGAGATGGTGGGGGGGGGGGTGGCCGCCATCGCCTGCCAGCTGCGTCGCGTTATGCTATCGCCATTGCCGCTACCTGCATGTCGTGGTCGCTGCAGAGACGCGAGAAGAAAGCGATACGCGTGGCAAGCAAGCCGGGCACGCATGACCTGTGCGCAGTGTCAGCGACGTTGTAGTCTGATGGCGATGCATGCCTTTCCATCTCTTCCACTCTATCCTCCTTTGCACACGCGCACACACTCCACTATGACTCTCCTCGTCGATCTCAAGCTTGCGTCACGCACGCGCGCACGCGCACACACACACACACAGATATACTCATCGTGTACGAGGGTGGACTGGATGGAAGCCTGCGTGTCGACTGCAGCTGCCCCATCCCTTGTCCTCGTGGACATGGGGGCGCCACTCCAGGAATGTCTGCGGCGACTGCATGCGCAGACAGCGCGCGTAGCAGCGACGCTCGCTGCTAGGCAACAGGACAAGCTGTTCGGTGGCACGGCAGCGCCGTCGGCAGCGGCTCTCCTCTCCGAGTACCGCGCAGTGGCCTCCGACACCCTCGACAGCAGCGACGAGGGCACCGCGCAGCTCCGCCGCCGCATCGCGCAGAAGCTGCAGCGGCTACGGAAAGAGCGGCACATAGACCTGTGCTCCCCCACTGCGTTCCCCGACGACGTTGAAGACTTGGCGGCTGCACTCCCAACAATGCCGGCAGGGGCAAAGTCGCGGAACGAGGCGTTGGGCAATCATGCCAAGGCACCCACCCGCGCATCCCCGCCGCCACCGCTGTCGGACGACGTGTGGGTGGTGCAAGGCGGTGGTGAAGACGAGGACGACATATTCGGCTGGGTCACACAGCGCCCCAACGAATCGCCGCATCCCGCCTCGGAGCGAGCAGAATCTGTCGTCACACCTTCACGCGCTGCGGCAACTGCGGTGGCGGGCACGACCAGGGTCACAGCAGGCGAGGCGCACGACGACGAAGGCGCCGTTGACGCTCTGCTGAGCCGCATCGCGTGCTGTCTCGGGGACGTGGTGGAGTGCAAGTGTCGTCATGCCGCAACAGTCGAAGGCGTTTATCAGCAGCTGATCACACTGCAGCGCTACGCGGAGAGCCTCTTGAACATGCGCGAGGGAAGCGTCGGCGGCACGGCGGACAGCCTCGGTGCGCGGCTGCGTCGTCTCCTCGCCTACCAGCCCTCGCACACCGTCGCCTCGGAGGAGGAGCAGCAGGTCTGGCAACGCGCGTGGGCGGCAATGGGGTGCAACGCCGCGCCTGCGCTAAGGGTAGGTGCATCTGTCGAACTGATCGACGTGGCAGTTCTTGCGCGCGCCAACGCGCAGCGCTACGAGGCCCTGCTGCGGCGTTGGCTGGTGGTGCGGCAGGCGTACGAGGCGCACGTGGGGCAGCTTAACCAGCGAATGGCGCTGGCGGCCCTTCAGCTAGACAAGATGGAGGCCGTGCCGAAGTTGGCGCAGCATTAACCCCATGGATGATGGCAACAGGGTGCGCACGTGCAACGCTGACCATCATCCCCTACGCTCTCCTCGGGCCCTCCTCAGCCAGCCAGCCCACTGCTGCTGCGGAGCCACGACGGGGTGTCTCTCTCTCTTTGGCCAAAATCGATGATCGGGTAGATGTTTACGTATGCTGTGTGCTGACCTGCTGAGTGCCAGCTGGTGCGCGACATCCTCTCTTGTCCGGGCCGTTCCATATCTCCCTCCCGCTCTGTGCAGAAGGTGACCAAGCACGCCCCCGAATAGAGGGACACCGAAAGCTATCTCTTGCTCGCACGCTCGCTGGTGCGGGTGGCCAATGCCACCTGCCACCCCCGCCCCCGCCCCTACAGCGAAACCAGGCAGCTGCCTTCCTTTCCTTGTACGTCATCATTCCCTTCCCCCTCCCTCTGTCTTGTGTACGCCGCCGCCGGGCCCTTCCTCTCTCTCTCATCACCGGTGTCACCTAAACACACACACACACATGCACATAAAAACCAGTGAACTCACTGCAGGGTGGTGTGAAGGGGGGTGGGGCATCGTGTCTCCGTCCCGCGCTCCTTTCGCTCATCTCACCCACACGCAGCGGCATACGTGGCTTGTGGCTCTCACCGGGTGTGCTCGTGTCGCTGTGGTAGATTGCGCCTGCGCGTGGCGCTGCTCTTAAGCGCGCTCCTTTAAGTAGTCTTCACAGATCCAACAAAAAATATCTAACAGCGAACACAAAAGTTGGCAATGTGGCGTCGCTGCAGCACTGTGGCTGCGGTGCGGCTGCCGTGTGCCGGCATCAGCGGTGGGGGCAATACCACGGCAGTCGCCGCATCCTCCTCGCCCTCCTCGCCGCTCTTCAACTCGAGGCGGCACGCCGGCTTCGATCTTCTCTCGCCGCTATCGAAGCTCGGCCAGAGTCGCGATCTGGCAGCGGACCTCAAGGCTGGTCGCCAGCGCAACAACCGCGAGATCGTCGCCTCTTTCGAGAAGATGCAAACAATGGACGAGATCCACTACCGCAAGACGCAGCGGCCCTGGGAGCTCGTGCCGCGCTACGCGAAGAAGCGTGTTACGGACTTGGTCGGCATTCTCAGCTCCGAGGACCGGATGGAGATTGAGCAGGCGATTGACAAGATGCAGTCGCTGTGCAAGACAGACATGTACGTGGTGCTCGTGCCGACGGTGGGCTACACCACCCCGAAAGCCTTCGCGAGCTCCATCTTTTTCGATTGGGCCATCGGAGAGCCCAATGGAAACGGCCTCCTGCTCGTTATCGCGCAGCGGGAGGCAACGGTGCAGCTCATCAGCGGTTTGTCCATCGAGGAGTACTTTGACAACAACTTCCTCGCACCCGCCGTACGTGAGGTTTTTCAGCCCCTTGTGCGAGATGGCAAGCCGAGCCAGGCAACGGTACAGCTGGTGTACGCGATTGCGCGGCAGGCGCAGGAGATGCACATGCGGTGGGAGAAAGGTCTGCTGACGCTGCCGACGCGCAACAAGGTCCGCTTCGTTGGCAAGACGGTGCGCTACGGTGTGAAGCAGGTTCCATACCTTGTCGCCGGCGTCCTCTTCTTCACAGCCTGCACGGCGTGGCTCGTGAGTCAGCTGCTCGACACGGTGTGCCCCAAATGCCATCACCTCATGAGTCGCGTCCGCGACGACGCCACGCTGCAAAAGCTGATGACGCGTGGCCAATACCTGGAGCTGATCAACGGATGTGCGTACTACCGCGTATGGAAGTGCCCCCACTGCGCTGATGGTCACAGTGTCGTGCTGTGCTCGCGCGACATGCACCAGAACACGAAGTGCTTGCAGTGCATGGACTGCCAGTACTACACATGCAGCTTGGAAAAGGAGGTCATCAAGCTACCGTCGAAGCGCGAGGATGGGCTGAAGAAGTTAACGTACAGCTGCGCTAACTGCCACATTGGACGCGAGGTGCTGCTACCGCTGTATAGGCCACTCACCATGGACACCGGAAAGCAGTGGTACGACTTCCTTGTCGAGGGCAGTCAAACGCATCAGAAGACGAGCGGCAACCTCAATCTATAGCGTGTGCTTGCTTGTGTTTCGTGTCTGTCGGTCTGTGTGTGTGTGTGTGTGTTTGTATGTGTGTGTGTGTGTGTATGTGTGTTTGTGCGTGTATGTGCACGTCTCTCCACACGCGTGTGCGTGGTGCCCTCCCGACGTCCCTCCCATCTTCTTTCCTCCGTCTGCCCTGTACGTCTGTGCGTCTGCCCCTGAGTATGTGCATAGGTCTGCGGTGTATCACACTCTGCATTGGCTTGTGCGTCACGCTCCCTCACTAGCGCCCCGTCACCGTCACCCCGCTTCCTCCCATGGCAAGAGAGGATGTCGATGATGCAGCGCAATGAGTGCACAGGCACTTGTGGACATTCAATGGTCACCGCAGCCATCATCACAATACTGCACCTCGTCTCCTCGATGGTTCACCGGGGTGCACGCACGTAGCCGCTATGAGACGTGGTGGATGCGGCGTATGCACAGGTGAATGCAACTGCTCAGCCTCTCCTCCCTTCCCTCGCCACCACCACCACCACCCTCGTCAGCATCCTCCTTGTGCGCATGGCCTCACCCGCACCCACACATCCACGTGCGCACCGGAGTCGGTTCGCGTAAGTACAACCACTTTCTCTGCCTCCCTCTCCCCTCATCTGTATAGCGGCACACACACACACACACACACGTCTCACAACAGACCGACGTACTCGCCCCTCCCTCCCCCCCCCAAGACCCAAAATCCAAACTTGCACTCACAAAACAAGCGCGACTGCCTGCGATGTTCCCCACAGATCGACCCCCCACGCCAGCGGACATGGCCCGGCTGCAGGCTTTCAGAGCCGAAGGCCAAGCCGAGGCAGAGCTGGCGAGGGACGTGTACCTGCATTCCCTCATGAAGCGCCGCAGCGACAGCGTCGCGGGGCTTCTCGCGCTGTACACGAGCCCAGAGGACGCTCGCAAGGCGTACCCCGACCCGCCATCCTCGCTGCTTCAAGCCGCTGATGTCGCACCCTTGGCTAGCACAGAGAAGGCGTCGGAGGCGGCAACGGGCACCGGTGGTCCGTCCAGCGGCGCCATGGCGCAGGCGCTAAAGAGGGCTCGGCGCGAGAATGCCGCGGCGGCGCTCGGCGCATCCTCCGGCGCTGCCGCGGCAGCGACAGCGGCCGCCCGTCCCGTGCCTGCCGTGGACGGGCCACCGACGGCCGTCTTTGTAGATGGTGTGGAGCGGGTCAACTACCTCGGCAAGTCCTTCCTAGAGCCGCCGTCGAGCGTGCTGGTGCACGAGCAGTCCACGAAGCAAAAGGCGTGCCAGCCGCCCCGCACCATGCGCGGCGTGTTCAAGGTACCAGAAGGCTATGAGACAGCGTCCAACACCGCCTCCGCGCCGGCATCCTCTTCGTCCCTGGTGGACCATGGCGGTAGCAGCGGCGGTGAGCGACGCTTCGGCAAGGCATCTGGCGTGCAGCAGCTCCGCTGGGCCCCGCCTGCCTACGGCCATCTCCTCTTCTCTGGCGACATTGGTGGGCAGTGCCGGCTGTGGAACTCGTCAACTCGCCAGCTACTCGCCACCTTCGCGGCGCACACGCAGCCAATCAAAAGCCTGGAGGTGACGACGAACGCAGCGATCATGTCGACCGGCTCAGTGGACGGCACCGTGGCCATGTGGGACGTCGAGGCCGGCGTCTGTGCGCACGTGCTAACCAATCCAGACAGCCTCCCCGTCGTACAGCATCTTCACCACCCCTCCGACGAGGCGCACCTTCTGTTGGCGGCCGTGGACAAGAAGGTGGTCCTCTACGACGTGCGCGTTGGCTGCAGTAAGTACCAACGCGAGTACACGGGGCATATGGGCACCATCTTCAACCTCACGCTACTGAGCAACGGTAGCAAGATGCTCACCACCTCGGAGGACAGGACGCTGCGCACTTGGGACTATCGAAGTCCGGTGCAGATCAAACAGTTTGCCGATGCGGCGATGCACGCTATCACGCACGTTCTGCACCACCCGACGCAGCCGGAGTTCCTCGCTGCGCAGTCGCTCAACAACAAGGTAATCGTCTTCCGCGACGACGGCGGCGGCCGTCTGCGACTCCTGCACGACCGCGAGTTCACAGGGCACACCATTTCCGGCACGCGATGTCAGTTGAGTTTCAGCCACGATGGCCGGTATCTGTCCAGCGGCGACATTGGCGGCAAGCTGTACGTATGGGACTGGGCAGCGAAGAAGCTGGAGAAGTCCTTCAAGGCCCACGCGCAGATGCTGGTGTCGCACCTGTGGCACCCGATCGAACCGACCAAGGTGGTGACGGCTGCTTGGGATGGCCACATCAGAAGCTGGGCGTGACCGTAAAGAGAATCATCGGAGACGCGCCTGTGCATGTGTGCGTGTGCGTTGACGTAGCGCCACCGCCGTCACCGCCTGTCGCGTGAGAGGTTTTCGGCTTTGGCCGGGGGAGGGGGGGAAGGCCCTCGACGCACCCTGCCTTGCCATCGTTGTCGTGGTGTCTAAGCCGCCATCTCCCCAACACACGCACACGCATTATAACCGCGCTGCCCAGCGCCCGAGACAGGGCTGGAAGGGAGGCAAGAGAAAATAGAGGGAAAAGAAGACGCCGTACTGCGTGGGTGGGATCTCCTGCGATGGCTGGCAACACCGACATATCCCGGCATGCGTCCATCTGGAGTGTCTCGGCGCCTCCCCCCCCTCTCAGCTACCCTCCCCTCTTTCACACACTTGGTTGACTTTTATGTCACCTCATCGCTGGAGGAGGAGCAGCCGAAAGCGAAGCGCTACATCAGCTGGTGCCCTGTCAGGCCGTCGTCGTGCGTGCACTGAATGTCTCTCTCCTTCTTCTATATGGCCTACGCTTCCACTCTTCCTCTCGCCTTCCCCTCCATCCTCTCCGTGTGTAGGTTTCTGCTGCGCCCGAGTGTGTTTCGCGTGACTAGACTGCATCACGCCTGCTCACCAATATCACGACTATCAGCCTTCCCCAGTCCGCTCTTGTTATTCACGTTTTTCCTCCTCACAGCTCCGTCATACCCGCAGCAGCTGCGTGCTTGATCCTGTGCGTTGTCTGTTCACTATCCTGCTGTCTGTTTGTGTGCGTGTGTGCGTGTGCAGCACCTCCTGCCACGCCCACGCATACACGTGAAGAAAGAGGTGACGCAGCAAAGGTAAGCGCGTACGCCCCCTGGTCTTCCGCCTGCCCTTGTGACGCCCTCCCGCGTGTCCAGCTCTCGCTGTGTTTACGCTCCGCTTGTTGTACATCGCGAGGCGCTCTGCCTGCCTCTTCCTCGCCTCCTCCCCTTCCCCACGATCAGTCTTTTCGCCTCTCCAACCGATCGCGCCCTCTCCACCGCCTATCTGTCACCCCTTCATGTCGAACATCAAGAAGGTGCAGACAGAGGCAGACCGCCTCCTCAAGAAGGTCAATGAGGGCCTCGACGCGTACGACGAGCTGCACGAGAAGCTAGCTAACGCGCCCAACGCGAGCGCCAAGGAACGCCTCGAGGGTGACCTGAAGCGTGAACTGAAGAAGCTACAGCGCCACCGTGAGGCCATGAAGAGCTTCATGCAGAACGACGACTACAAGGAGAAAATGAAGATGCAGGTGTCGCGCAAGAAGATCGAAGAGCGCATGGAGACGTTTCGTGCGATCGAGCGAGAAATGAAGACGAAGGCCTTCAGCAACGAGGGGCTGGCCTCCGCTGCGCTGGAAAGGGCGGACTCCGCCACGGAGCAGTGGCTGAAGGACGCGATTGAGGAGGGACGCAAAAAGATAGAGCTGCTCGAGTACGAGGTGCAGAAGGCGAACAATGGCCGTGTACGCCGTGGGAAGCAGCAGAAGTCCGAGTACCAGATACGCCTCGAGAACTTGCAGACCCATTTCTTCAAGTGGGAGTCGCTGCTGCGCATGGTGAACAACGAGGAGCTCGACACCGACGAGGTGGATGACCTGCAGGAGCCGATTCAGAAGGTGCTCGAGGACGACGTCGATTTGGACGTGATGGAGGACATGTCCATATATGACAGCTTCGACATACCAGAGCCGAAGGCGAAGCCCGTCGTGCCGTTTGACGTCAGCGACTACGAAGATAAGAAGGTGCAGTCGCCGAAGACGACGGCCAAGGCCAAGACGCCAACGTCCACGGTGCAGGCTAAGCCCAGCCCGTTCATCACCTCTCCGAAGGAAACGGCGGCGTCGCCGCCCGCGGCCAAGGCGGCGTCCTCTACGCCGGTCCCCTCGTCAATGCAGCAACCGGCGCTCGCACAAGCGCCACAGCAGCAGCTGCTACCCCCCACCGCCAACAGCCCGGCGGACGACGACATCGGTGAGGAGGAGCCAGTGCCGGAGTGGATGGACGACGACATGGACACCGCCAACGACGACACCTTTGGCGATGCCGCCATGAGCGGCGGGTTCACGATCGGCTCGCTCGCCGAGATGGCCTCGGCGACGAACAAGGTGACGCAGGACTGGGAGAAGTCGCAGAAACCCGTCGGGTCGCTGGAGCCCAAGACGGTGAAAGTGACGGACCCCGTCCATGGCGCACCGGAGGAGAAGCGGAAGCCGACTCCGCCGGTCGCGGCGCCGACGCCGAACGCATGGGAGCGACGCGCCGCCGAGCAGCAGAGCCGGCAGAAGGTACAGCAGCAGCAACAGAAGCAAGCCCCGGAGGCTGCCTCGCCGGTGGCGCCGCTCGGGCCAGTCGCTGCGGCCGCCGAAGCGAGTGCGCCGGAGGCGGTGACAACTTCGCTGATCAACCCGGTCGCAGCGACTTCTCCGTCGACCCCGGCCGGCAGCGCTAACACAGACCCCATCCAGCCCTTCCCGCCCATTCCTGGTGCCGCTCCCGGCTCCAAGTTCACGCCGAAGAAAATTCACGAGCTCTTGGACATGTCTCTCGGCAACCTGCCGCACACGCTCGACGTGCAGCGGCAGCGCCCCTACGAGCCGCCGAACGCGATCGATGCGATCCCGTACTTCCCGCAGGAGGTGCTGCCGGTGCTGTCGAACAAGGACGTCTACCATCAGATGGACCTCGACACGCTCTTCTTCATCTTCTACTACCACCAAAAGTCGTACCAGCAGTACTTCGCCGCCAAGGAGCTCAAGGCCCGCTCCTACCGCTACCACACGAAGCAGCAGCGGTGGTACCAACGGCTGGAGCGGCCGCAGACGACGACAGAGACGGAGGAGCGCGGCTCGTACACCTTCTTTGACTTTGAGGACAAGTGGGACCACGACCGCATCGACGACTTTCTCTTTGAGTACAAATACCTTGAGAATGAACTCCACTGATCTGGCCGCGAGCGTGGTCGCGGGTGCGCGGCGGTTCGCTCGTTTGATTGCCTGCTCGTGCCGTGTGTAAAGGCGCGCGTGCCCGTGTCTCCGGGAGCGAGAGAGCGAGAGAAGGGGGAAGCGTGCGGCTAAGCTAGGTACTGTGAGAAGGACGGCAACAGCGACGCGCACACGTATAATCTAAGGGAGCGGGGGGAGAAAGCAGGCATGACGTGAGGCTGCTTGTATACACTCTACCCGCCCATCCCCCTCCCTCGCCTTCAGCCCTCTTCTCCCCCTCTCCGTGTGTTTTTGTGCCCCCCCCCCTCCCTATTCAAGCCGCTGCACCCTGCGGATGTGAGCGTGATGCTTGGGGGGTTCGAGAAAGCAAGAGCGTCCTCCACTTCATGAGCTCTTTTTGCTGTTGCCTTCGTTGTTGCCGACCGTGCTGGTGTGTGTATGTGCGCTGCTTAAGATTTCTCTCTCTGCATGCATGCACGCGCATGTGCGCTTGTTGCTGTAACCTCGACAGAGAGGGTGGGGGAGGCGCCACAGCACACACTCTCCTGTCATCACCTCTGCGCCACCCCCCCCCCTTCCGAATGTTGTGTTTCCGTTGCTGTTTTCTTGTCTTCTTATAGCCCACCTCTCTCTCTCTCTCTCTTTGCCGTCGTCGTTGAATGGTGTCGTCCGTTCGCCATTAATCCCCCTGTCTAGCGCACACACGCGCGCGCGCAACCTTGGGGGAGCGAGGTGGAGTGATGATAGAATGATTGGAATACGTCCAGTGCTTCTTTCCATCTCATCTTGTGTTTGTCACTCGGCATGTCCTCCCCCTCCTCTCTTCCTCGTTGTTGGCTATTATGTGTATGTGTGTGTATGTGTGTGTGTATGTGTGTGGTGTGTATGTGTGTCGACTCCACTGGCGTTTGGTCATGTGCGTTTCTCTGTTAGCGAACTTACAGAGCCCCTTTCCCCGCACGCCTCCTTCCCCAACGGCAAAAACAACAACAGAAACCACCACAGCGTGTCTACACAGCTGCCCCAGAAGCCCATCGGTAGAGCGACTCGCGGTCTAAAACGGTGCTGTCGAACAAGGGACGATGTGGAGGGGGACCTCCCCTCTTTTCTAAATATCATCGTCGTCTCCGAGGCTTGCCGCTGCCCGTGATGGGTTGATAATTCTCCACGGACGCGTACGCGTCCGTGATCGCGGGTGTGGGCGCGCTGAGTGTCTCGCCTTTGCGTGTGCGTGTGTGCGTGCGTGTGCACGTGAGTAGCAAGCACACCCCTTCTCATCCACCACGGTCCCTTACACACTGCCGCGAAGCCCCACGGCACCCTCGACAACGGAGTGGCGCTCCCTGTGGCCCATTGCGTCCCTTCTTCTGTAGCCGCTGCGGGCTGCCTGCCTCTATGGAACACGGACCTTGATGGGCGTCCACACACACACACACACACACACAGAACACTTCCATCTTCTCCCTCCCCCTTCGGATCTTCGTTCCTCTCTCTCACCCACACCACACGCACGTGTCTCCATGCGTGCGTAGATATTGCTCGATTCTGTGTCCCGCCGCAAGCATAGCTTCACCCATATACCCCTTCTCTGTCTCTCCAACGTGCACATTCACCCTCCCTCCTTCCCCTTCTTTCGCACCATTGGAGGCTACGTGTAGTGGCGGTGACCACCAGCCGGAGGTCTTGCGTGGTGAATGGTTTGTTGTGATGCTCGTGGCGCCCTCGCCACTTCGCTAGTCTTCTCGCCCGCTCGCACGCCCCTCTCCCTTTCGTTTTCTTCTTTGATGGTTGGCCTGTCCCTTCGCTCGTTTCTTCACCCCGTCTCACTCTCTCGCCTTCCTCCTCGCAGGCTCCGTCACCCTGTCGCTTCACGTGTGTGTGTGTGTGTGTGTGAGTTGAGCTCCGCCAACCCACAGTATAAATCCATACGCACTCACGAACGCCAAAGTAGAGCACTGGGGGCGCAGCCGCACACACACACACACACACACACACACACACAGAGAGAGAGAGAGAGAGAGAGAGAGATCGTCTTCCCTTTATTATTTCGTTTTCATATTTTTGTTGTTGTGCGTGTGTAGCAGAAGGAGCAGGAGGAATCAGCGGCCGAGAGAACGAAGCGCCGTCCCGCCTTCTCCCTCCCTTCCTCTGTCCGTCTCGCGCGCGCCGTCGACCAGACACGCGTTGGTGTGCACAGAAGTAGAGTAGACGATACACGCACACGTGCGTACGCTTGTTGGCTGCGCCGTCCTCCCCTTTCTGGAACGCTTGCTTCGCTACCATCTCTCTCTCTCTCGCTGTCTGAGCATCGCCATTTGGTGTCACTGTCACTCTGCTTCGGCGGCCTGCGTAGAGCAGGGGCCTCTGTGTGCGTGTTCCTTCGGTGAGGTAGTCGGGGCGTTGTGAGGACTTGCCGCCTTGCTTGTGTGCGTGGGGGTACGCGGAGGGGGGAGGCCACGGCTGTATAGCAGGCAGCGCCTTTGCACCGCCGCTGCCTGACCCATCGATTTTCCTTGCCGTGTCCTTGACGGTTGCCGAGGACGCTGTGCCCGTGATCATGCATGTGCGTATGCGCGGGTCGAACGTGAGTGGTAGCGCGCGCAGAAGCACTCCATCGTCCTCCGTGGAGCCACCCGCGACGGCAGCAGCAGCAGCTGGTCGGGACAGCAGTGTCCTTGTAAATCGAGGCCACGGCGTTGTAGGCGACGCCGCGCGTCACATCTACTGCGCTGCCGGGATGGACCGCATCAACGCGACTCCGCTCGCCAGCGCAGCCGCGCCTCCCTTTCCGTGGTCATCCAAGTCCTTCGTCACGAGCCACGGCGCTCACGCCGATGCGGCTGCGCGGGACGCCAACGCAGCGGTGTCGACAGGGTCGATTCTCCAAGACAGCGATGTGGTTCTGGGCACCACACCGGACACGCACAGGCGCTCGCGCCACATGGCGTCCCCGTCGCAGCACCCGGGCGACTCGTCGCTGGTGTTCGCCATGAGCGAGGACAGTGAGCTGAAGGTGCTGGCGAGCGGCGTCAGTCCCTCGACCGCGCTGCCCCCAGCGACATGCACCTCCTCATCAAATGCCATTCACCCCCCTCTGCCGCACTCTTCACAGTGCACCGTAGGCCACAGCCGCACCGCACGCACCCAGGTGCCTATGGCTGGCAATATCGGCGAGGGTGACTGCGGCGTCTACGCGGTGAACCGGCGCGGCAACCAACACAACAGGCACGGAATTGCCGGCGCAACATTGGCGGATTACAACGCTGTGGCAGACATGGGGCATCTCATGCCCCACACCCCAAGCGTGCGTCGTCAGAGCGACGTCGACGTTGTCGTACCAGGCGGTCTGCACGAGGCGGCCATTCGGAAGCCGTTTGTGCAGTTGTCGCACCAGCAGCTGGGTGGCAGTATTCGAGGCGCAGCAGCGACGACAGCAGGTGTGCCGAGCAGCGCCGGTTCCGCCGCTGCCCCGGCATACCGCACAAGTCCCCATGAGGTGCGAACACCGCCCGCGCTGCAGGTCTTCACCGGCGTTGCTCCTGGCGTTCACAAGGTGCGTGGAACAACAGCGGCCACCACCGCCCCCGCCGCAACAGCAGCTCCTACTCCTCTTCATACTGGTGCGGGTGCACGGTGGCCGCAACGGCAGATGCCCTCCGTCTCCCTGTACTCGGCAGGTGGTGGCGGTGCGGTATTTGTGCACGGCGCGAGCCGGACCTCCTCTTCCACGGCCGCGCTGCACGCCACCGCTGGCAGCGACCAGCTAGTGCAACAGCAACCGGCGCAGCTGCTGCAGCAACAGCCTCCCTCTGCTGGTGTCAGCAACGCGGCAGACGCGCGCTCGCAGCACAGCGGGACGCCACCGCCGCCGGCCTCGCAACCGCTGGACAAGAACTTTACAGAGGCCCAGCGTCTGGCCGTCCTGGAGGAGGTACAGCAGGAACTGTACCTGAACTACACAGCAGTGCCAGTGCCGGCCAACATGATCAACGCAGGCGACACCGACGAACGCCGCCGTCGGCTGGACCAGCGCCGCAAACAGATCGTATATGGAAAGGAAACGGAGGGCTACCTCAAATACACCTCCATGATACCCCGCCCGTGTGACCGGGAGTACCACAACCCGCTGCACGCCATCACGCCGCGCCCCGAATACGACTGTAGCAAGCGCCAGTTCGATCGCGTCCTGAACGCGTGGCGTCGGCAGCTGCATCAATGGGACGACTACGACGTGGACAACATCGATGAGCGCTTCTTTCCCCTTGGTAAGGCCTCGCTGCTAGACTTGGGACTATGCCATCCCCTGGCAAACCACACGCCAACGACCGCCGCCGCAGCAGCAGCAGCACCAGGCGCCACTGCGCCGCCGCCTGGAAAGCCGCCGCAGGCGCCGCCTGCCGGCGTGATGCACTCCATTGCCAACGTCGCGGCCATGGCGAACAGCGTTCACGGCGATGACGGTGCCATGCAATGTCACTCGCGCAGCCCTGTCTTCACCGAGAACAGTCCGACCTCAGGGCTGTACTCGTCCGCCAGTCTCAGCATGCACATCAGCTCGGGCCGCGCCGCCTCCATGGCGGCCGCGTGCACCCCGTCGCGCCCGCAGCTGTCCGAGGGGGCCGATGGTCCGAAGGTGGACGAGTCGTTTTTCTTCCACATGAACTCTGGCAACAGCCGTATCGCGTCGCCGTTCCATCCCACCTACTCCGGAACCGGCCACATGGCCCATGGCGGCGGAAATGGGCGGAGCAGCGCCAACTCGCACTACCAGCAGCTCATCATGCGCAACAGCGCCGCGTACGCGCACAACAGCGCAAACAGTGGTACCCCCGGCAGCAGTTGCACGAATTACACAGGTCTTACTCCAGCACATCGCCCGGCCAGCCGCGGCGGCATGCCGCACCACATTACAGCCATCTTCGGCAGCGAGTATGAGCTGATGACGCCGTCAGGCCTCGCCTCGCCTGCTGGCATGCCGCACAACCCCCGAAACGGCAGCAGCCCGTACCCGCTCGGTGAGCCGTGGATGCCGAACCGGCGCAGTCCGACATGTGTCGTGGGAACCACTCACAGCTTTGGTTGTCACCACCCCTCGGCCGCCGCTCTGAGTGGAGTGACCGCTTCGAACGGCAGTGGCACGGCGATGATGGTGGGCGGGGGGCGGGGCGAGTCCCCGCCGCACACGACAGAGATGGCGCTGATCCCGAGCACGTCGCTCTCCAACGGAAGCGGCTTTGCGCAGTCGCCGTACAGCTACCGCGTCCACTCGCCTATTCAGCCCCAGGGTGCACCGCCGCAGACCACCAACACCTATGTCACGCCCCTCACGCGCCAGCAAAGCCGGCCGAGCTTGAGCGGGTATACGAACGCCGTTTCCGCTGCTGCCGGCATTCACCACCAACAGCATCAGTCGAACAGCTCAAGTAGTGCTCGAGTCGGGCCCCCACAGCAGCAACAGCCACGAGTGGCCATCGCCACTGGCACTGCCGCCGCCGCTGCCTCACGTTCCGCGCGTGGGAGTAGCGTGAGCGGGTTACCAACGAGCTAGGCACTCTCACACGCACGCCGACGCGCATGCACACGTGTGCACGTACACCAAGACAACACGCTGTATGGCCGCTGACGATAGAGCTCGCCAACTTGCGTTTAGATAGTCTTCACAGCTTCGCTTGTGTCATGGCTGCCCAACGGTAGTGCGCACGCACGCATGCGTGTGTGTGTCTGTGTGTGTACCCGACTGCACTCGATCACCCATGTATTTCCGGAACGTATCGGTGCGCTCCATCACTCCACCACACTTGGCACCATGTCATGTATTGTGGAGTGCGGAAAGGAGAGGTGGGTGGATAAGGAGGCGTGATGTGCGGGGAGGCGGGGGGTAGTGGGGCGGACGTGTTGAGCACATTCTTCCCACTCATTCCCGCATCTTCTCGCCGTGGTAATCATGTATTGCCGCTCTTTGGTGTTTTCCTGTTCTTGTGTCGCGACTGAGTGAGCGAGAGTGGATGGCAGAGTGGCTTGTCACCATCATCTCCTCTCTCCCCATTCTACGCACCGTCTCTGGTCGGCTCGCGCTGCACACACACACACACACACATGCACATACACCCAGCTGACACACACTCCCGCGCACAGCGACAACACCAGCGCACTCTTGTCATGCAGACGCGTTGCGCCGTACCATGGAAAACGCGAGAAGCAGGAACGAAGGGGGGAAGAGGTCAAGGAGGGGTGTGTGCAGTGCCAGCCACCGAGCACGTACGGACGCGACGCGGACGGCGACATGTATGCTCGCAGCCAGTGGCGATATCTTGCATGTATGTGGGTGTACAAATGCATGTGTTGGTTGATAGAATGAGAGGTAGGATGGTCAGGGGGTGTGGGGGAGCAGAGGCAGCGGTGCGGCGTAGAAGTGCTGCATGTGTGGGGAGGGATGAAGTTTGCTGTACATGCAACTCTTGGAACGCGCTTCCACCTCCTCAGACTCCCCTCCCCCGCCCTGTTCCTCCCCCTCGCCGCTGTCCGTGCCGCGTTCGACGCTGAGAAGTGTAGTCGTTTCTTGCTCTCTTCGTTGTTTGTGCTTTCGCTTTATTCTCCCCCCCCCTCCCTGCCTCTCCGTGTCTCTCACTTACACGGCCTGCGGTCCACAACCCACCCACCTCCCCGTCGCCATTCATTCTCGATAGACCCAACGAGTAAACGAAGAGGGCGCATCTCAGCAAGCAAGCAGTGCCCGCAAAAGACAGTCTGTGTCTCTCTCTCTCTCTCTGTGTGTGTGTGTCTCGCGTAACGACATACCTCTCCACCCACCCACCCACCCACCCCTCCCCAACTACTACTACCACCTCGCCTGTGCCTCTCCCGAATGATGGATGAGGCCATGCCCCGCCGTACGACGGGGCCACAGGAGTTAAATGTGGGAGGAGGGGAGGGAGGGGGAGGGGAGGGGGGCTCCTCCGACGGTGTCTGCGTGTGTGTGTGTGTGTGCGAATGGATTCCGCTCCCGCGGAAAGTGCAACATGACCGATTGTGGGTGTGTGAACAGGCGAAGTCAGAAGGGGGTGAACGCATGCGTGCACCAACTGGCGCACACGCCATGGGCAGCTTCTCCACTCCTGCCCTCTAACCCCTCCTCCTCTACTCCTCCGCTCTCATGCGCTTGTGCGTCTTCGCTGTACGGCGTGGCGTCGCAGAAGGTAGCTCATCGTCACCACGACCCTACCCCCCCCCCTCTCTGAGAAGAGAAGCGTCTCACTTGTATCCCCGCTCTTGTTCTGCCGCTGCTGCCAATAGTTTGGGCTCTGCTGTTGACAGATCCCCACCCCCTCCTCGGCTGATCTTCAGCGCGCACGCACACAAGCGCGCGCTCTCATTCTCTCCGACAGCAAACACTCGGCAGCACACGCGCGCGTGGCTGTGCAGCTTCCACTTCGAAGGGACGTGTATACACACACACACACACACCAAACAAAAAAAAAATCAAATAAAGCAGACACGCACATACAGAGAGGGATACGCCAAGCTACCAAGTCCGAGCATCATGTCCAAAACCCTGCCCTCCATTCAAGTCTATCGTCCTGCTTCTGTGGAGCAAAGCCACTCCTACTCCCGCTCCTCTGCCCGCGGAGCAAGGCATGAGGACCATCATCGCTCCTACGCGTCCTCGGCGCGTGTGCGCTCGGCCAGTCCAGGGGCCACGGCCGACTCCCAGTTCACCGGGCTTTCAACGTTGCCGCGGCTGCCGCAGGTGGAATTCTCGCTGGGTCCCATCCAGGAGCGCGTCATTCCGCCTTACAACGACCTAGAGGACCCGCACCTGGTGCCGTACTGGGCACGGAAAGAGATGCTGATTCACGAGCGTGCCGATCAGCGCCGCCGCCTACGTCGCCAGCAGGAGATCGAGCAACAGCGCAAGGCAGCAGCGCGGCGCCGCTTCCTCCAGCGCCGTCACCAGGAGCGGGAAGAAATGGCGTCCCGGAAGGGCGAGCAAAGTCGTCAGCGGGAAGAGGAGCATCAGTCGACAACTAACAACGCGTTCAAGAACTCGCGGCGTGTGCCGACGAAGCCGTCGAGCGACCGCAAGAGCGGTGCCGCGGCAGGTGGGCGATCCCGTCAGCAGGCGGCAGCGGCGGCAAGCCACCGCTACTATGAGGCAAGCAGCGAGTTGCACGCGGTAGATGTGGAAGAACGCGCGGCTGGCGGCTTGCCCGCAGACCATGAATACGTGACAAGCTCCTCGTCAGCGGCCACAAGTCGGAGTGCTTCCTCCCACAGCGACGCTGCCAGCAGCCACGGAAGCCGCCGTCACGACGAGGGGCGCTACGCTGAAGAGGACAGAGCTGCGGTACCTGCAGCGCCGGAGGCTGCTGACGAGGAGAGGACGTACCTTGACGAGGCAGGCTACCCCATTGAAGCTGCGGAGAACGCGGATGCGGTGAAGAAGGCCGCCCCGCGCTCCATCAGCTCGAGGTCCTCCTCGGCGTCCTCTTCCTCGCCCTCTAGCAATCGCCAGTGCTCCGACCACGATCGCGCCGCCGAGGCGGCGAGGGAGCAGGCGAAGGCGGAAGCGCGCGCGGAGGCACACGCACGTGCAGGGGAGAAGTCAGAAGACTCCTACGGTGATGATGACTTCGAGAACGAGGTGTCGCCGTCGCGCCACCACTCGTCGGCGGCTGCGTCGTCTAAGTCGTCGTCCGCTGCTGCCTACTTGCTCCCCCACAAGGAGGACAGCGATGCGGAGGCCCTGCCGGAACAGGAGGAGGTCCGCCCGCTCGAGGAGACGGAACAGGAAGCCAAGGAGGTGTACAGTGATGACGAGTTTGAGAAGAGCTCCGCCTCCAGCGATGCCGCTGTCGATGCGGCGGGTGAGCCTGCGGATCCGCTGCCGCAGCAACCGCAGTACACGGAGGAGGAAGAGAGCGGACCGCCAGCCGCCGACAAGGCCAACGAAGCCGCCAAGCCGGACGCTTACGAAGAGGACAGGTTCGATGACGACGAGCTGTCTTCAAAGAAGACCTCGCCTGACGCCTCGGACGCGGATGTGCCGCTGGCTGAAGAGCACGAGGACCAGTCGGAAGCCTATCCAGAGGATGCGCAGTGGGCCGGAGCGGCTTTGATGGCCACCGAGGATGCGAAGCCAGCGGAGGACGAGGACGAGGACAAGTACAGCGACGACGGCTTCTTCAAGGACGACACCGCGGACAGCGCCGCCGCGGTGGAACCGCAGCCATACGATTCGCTGGATGCCGCCGCCCACGACGACGACGCCGTGGAGGCCAAGAGCGACGTAGCCGACGACGCCTACGAGGAGGACGACTTCGAGAATGACCTGCCCTCCAAGAAGTCGTCGGCGGCCTCGGACGCGGATGTGCCGCTGGCTGAAGAGCACGAGGACCAGTCGGAAGCCTATCCAGAGGATGCACAGTGGGCCGGAGCGGCTTTGATGGCCACCGAGGATGCGAAGCCAGCGGAGGACGAGGACGAGGACAAGTACAGCGACGACGGCTTCTTCAAGGACGACACCGCGGACAGCGCCGCCGCGGTGGAACCGCAGCCATACGATTCGCTGGATGCCGCCGCCCACGACGACGACGCCGTGGAGGCCAAGAGCGACGTAGCCGACGACGCCTACGAGGAGGACGACTTCGAGAATGACCTGCCCTCCAAGAAGTCGTCGGCGGCTTCGGACGCGCCGCGATCGTCCGCCGCGGGATCGAGGAAGAGCGACGCCCCCAAGGAAGATGTCGCGGACGAATTTGAAGAGGAGCTCTCCCCGAGGAAGGCGGCCGATGCGGAGCACAAGCGGGAGGGGTCAGCGATGTCGTCGTCGGCTATTGCGCCGTTGCCGGTAGTGCAGTCTGCGCCGTCGTTACCCTCCTCGTCCATTTCAGACTCGGAGGTTGCCCCTGCGTTGGCCTCCGCTGTGAAACCTGCCGCAGAAATGTCGCACAGCAGCAGCGGAGCGGGCATGGACGCTGAGGAGTTGGGCAGCGGCGCCAACGATGCCTACGCAGATGACTTCGATGAGGATATGTAGTCATGAAAGAGCACCGTTTGCATCACTCCTTCCTCCCTCTCCGCCCTCTGGCTGCGGTGGCCCTCCTCCGCCTCCTTAACCTCCATTACCCGCTCCATAAGTAGCGGCTGGTCTGTGTGCGTGTGGGTGTGTCTCTGTGGCCTTCAACTTCGCCTTCTCTTTTCCTCTTGGTGTGTTTTCGGTCGATGTACAGCTCGACGCCGCTGTCGGCTCTCTTCTGTGAGTGCGTGTGTGTGTGTGTGTGTGTGTGTTGTTGCTGCTGTTGTTGTTGCCTGGCCCGTTGTTGTTTGTGTGCTCTGTTCACTGTGACCCTTCGACTTTTCGTTGGACTTTACACGGTACGTAGACACGCAAACACCAAGAGAAGAGAGGGGGAGGGGAGGCAGAGAGGAGAGCTCCGCTCCCCTCCCCACACCGCTTCTACAGGCATGCGCACATAAGGGCTAAAACGTGCACATCTGTTCTCATCAGTGCCTGACGCCAGAAACATGGAGACTACGCAGAACAGACAGAAAATGGGCAGATCTGTCTCTGCCGTGGATACGGAGGATCGTGTGATTGGTTACATGTGCGTATATGTCTGTGGTTGTAGGTGTGGGGGGAGGTGGGGCTGATACCCTCCCCCCTCCCCTCCCCCTACCTCCGTCAAGCGGACCTTATTCTCGCATTCACACGCAGCGCCTGTTATATGTATATATATATATATACACATGTATATATGCATGTAAGCTTGTGGGTGTGTTTTCGATGACTATTCTTCTTCATTACTTTTATAGAGCCCCTATTTGTTTATTGGTTGCTCATCAGCCTCCCTCTTCCTCCCTTCCGTCTCCTCCCCTGCCCCTGAGCACCAAGCACGGCGCTTCTGGTCTACACACGGTCGCTGAGCATTTGCTGTGTCTCCAGTTGTAGTTGCATGTGTGTGTATGCGTGTGTGTGTGTGTGTATTGCAAGACTGCGTTGTTGCTCTCATTCGCTTCTGGCTGTTTGTTTGTCTCCCGTCGATACGGTGCCTACCCGTCGATCCGCTTCCCCTAGCGCGCTGCCGCGTCTTTGCTAAGGTGTGTGTGTGTGTGTGTGTGTGTGCCTCTTACCTGTTTCACTTTGAAGGATGTATCTATGTTCATTTTTAGTTGTGCTGTTGACGTCTTTAGCGTATTTCGTTTTCTTCCGTGTCTTGATGGCTGGTTGCATGTGTATACGTGTGCGCGTGTGTGTACGTACACAGGAGCCTGCTGCACCCAGTCTCCCACCACCACTGCCACCCATCCCTCCGCCGCTGCAGTGCGCTGGTGTTATAGTTCTCCCTCTCTCCCTTCCTCTTGGCGCAAGAAGGCGCATCGGGGGCGAGGGCGGTAGCCTGCGTGTATGTGTGCGTGTATGTGTGCGTGTGTGTGTGTGTGTGTGTGTGTGCGTCAAGGGGACACTTGTTGTTGCCGTTATGGACCGCAAAACAAGGGGAGGGGAGGGGGGCAAGAGGTGTGTGGCACACGTATGGGAAGGAGCTATGAGACGGTGTATGTGCCCGCGTCCTCTGCGGGTAAGAGGGAGGGGGATAAGTAGAAGCTGGGGCTGCTGGGTGGTGTTTGCTGCTGGCGCAGTGGTCAATGCAGCAGCAGCACGATCTGCGCACACAGGCCCATTTCTATGCCCCTGCCTCCCCCCCCCTACCGTGTTCCTCTTCCGCGGCACCGGCCCGTTACCCCATCAATCACCATGTATCATCCTCCACGAGCATATAAGCACGAAACCCCAGAACCAAGAAAAAAAGTGTTTCTGCAGCAGTTGTATAGCGGGAGGTGATGGCCACCTCCGACCCTTCGCGACCCGCTACCAAAAGGACACGAGAGCGCGATGATAATACTCCTTCACCGGAGGGTCTCTCTGGGGAGTCCTTGAGTGCGCATGTGTATGCGAGTGCGATCACTGTGGAAGTGTGATACCCTGCTCCGTTGCATCGATCGCCATCGTCTCCCTCTTTGTATAGCTGCACGTGCGCGTGTCTGATGCATCTCACGGTGTCTCCCCTCCCTCCCTCCCCCCGAAAAAAAAAAACGCTACGGCGAAGCGCGAGCCGAGCGGCACACGACTGCGGAGCGTGTGATGGGCAAAACGATGAAGAGAACTGGGGGAGAAGCGCGGTATCCTCTCTTTCACCACCACCACCACCACCCTCTTCCTCTCCCTACTCTCTCTCCTACTTCTCTGTCGTAGCCTCACCTGCCTTCCCACCCCACGCCCTCTCACGCGAACCCCCACGCCAACGCCGTCGCACGTCGGCACATACATGCGTTCGACTCGCAGTACAACAAATCACCCCCACCCTCAACCACGCTCTGTCTCTGTCTCTGCGCCTTGCTTGGGGGTTCTCATTCTTTTCATTGTTGTTCTCTCATAGCACGTGTCATTCCCGGCACCGTGTGCCGGCCCATCCGTGTGCCCTTCCTCGCTGAGCCATCACCCCTAGTCGCCAGCCCCTTTTCGCGCCCCGTCCATGCGCAGCTCCGGCGATGACATTTTCCGTGCCCCGGAGTCGGGGGAGAAGGATTTGGTGGACAAGATCAAGAACCGCCGCAAGAAGTTCGAGCTCTACCAGTCCGACTCGCACAAGATGAAGTCGCTCATGATGAACAGCGCTGGCATCCGCAGCGACCTCGTCACCAGCAACGGCATGGCGCTGAACCCGATTTGGACGACCTTCCCGACAAGGTGCGTCAAGCCCATCACGTCCGTGGAGGAGATGAGGGAGAAGCTCAACTACTTCTCAAAGACGGATGATGTGATGGTGGTGCGCTATCACCAAAACAACTGCACCGCGTGCAATGCTGTGGACAAGGTCTTCGAGGTGCTCTGCCATCAAGCCGCCACCCGCACGCCGGGGCTGAAGTTCTACGATGTCAACCGTAACGACGTGCCGGATTTGACCAAGGGCTTGGTGCGCTTCCCGCAGATCAAGGGGTACAGTGGTGGTCAATGGGCAGACATCGACTTCAAGCCCCCGACGGCGTTCCGCGAGGAGCTGTACGCCGCCATCGAGAAGGAGGTGAAGCGACTGAAGAACGAGGGCAAGCCGGTGACAGCGTTGCAGGCGGAGGAGATGTACTTCTCCGGTGCCGGCCCGGCGATGCTGGAGATTACGGAGGAGCAGCTCATGAAGTTCTACTGCAAGGCGCAGGTGCGACTCCACAACTACTGGAGGCAGGTGTCGATGCGCCGCACCTGGTTCTATCGCAAGTTCATCGAGCCAGAGGTGGAAGAGCGCGTCATGGATGAGTGGCGTGCTCGGTCCGTCTTTGGCGAGAAAGTCGTATACGGCCCGCAGCCATCCGACGAGTTTTCGTAGCCGGCAAGCAGTCACACGAGATAGCGGGGGAGTGAGAATGCTGGGGCGGATGTGAGCAAGCGGTGCTTCTTCGTTTCGCGAGCACGCACGCATACACACGCACGCACACAAAATGCTAGCTGCCTGCTCCACAGCGGGCGTACAACAACAGCAACAGAAACAAGAAGAAACCCCGTTGATGGCGCGACATGATATGCATGGGCGGTGCGTTTGGCGTGCCCCTACTGTCTGCTTCCCGGTGCGCACATCACATCTTCGCGCAACGCCCTCCGTTTATTTTCCGTTAGCCCTGCTGTCGCTTCTTTCTCCTGAGTTTGTGTGCTGCCGCTGCCCTTCTTCACAGTCTAGTATCATTTCTTTCTGCGCGTGCAGGCATGTGTGTGTATGTGCATGCATGTCCGTGTGTATCTATACGTGCCTGTGTGTGTACGTGTGTGTGTGTGTGTGTGTGTGACGGTGCCTCTGCCGTGGCTCCTGTCGCTGTCGTTGCCTCGTGTGTCTGGCAGCACTTCGCGGCACTGGGGCACATGCCGCCCCTCCCACAGAAGAACCCCCAGCCCGCCTCCACGTGTACACACGCATGCACAGGCATCGACCTATAGACGCAGCTCCGTGGCAGCAGCGCGGCCACCTGAGTACATGTGTGTGTGTCGGTGTTATAACTCTGTGCGTTCACGCGTGTGTGCGTCCGTCCTTTGCAAGAGAGACGTTACGCCTCATGACAGAACGCCGAACGGAAGAGAGGGAGGGGGGAAGAGACGCAACAGAGGCGTGGGCAATCCAATGAAGGTGCTCTTCGGCATCGAAGTCGGAAACGCAGCGGAGCGATGGCCGTGTGCTGCCCTCGACTCCCTCTTGCTCCACGTGGCCCCGTGAGCACGGCAACGTTTGTTTTTTCCGTCGCGTTTCTCTTGGTGTAGGCTGTTTCCTCTCTACGGCAGTGCCTGTTGAGACGACGCGCATGTACAGTATCCCCATCGCGACCTCCGCGACGGTGTCGCAAGGCCCTACATACGCACGCGATTCATGCTGTACCTCTTCATGTTCGCCTCCATGCCCCTCTCCCTCTTGCTGCTCGCTGTGCGGCTCACTTCTGTGCGCGCGTCTACTACACAAACATCGGAGCCGACCACAACCCAGTCTGCGCTCAGTGAAGGGTCCGACGCAGGGGTAAGAAACCTGTTGACGCACCGGTCCAGGCAGGGGTGACGGTGAGACAGAGTGCGGAGGGCATCACCGAAGCGACGAGTGCTTGACGTCCTCCCCTACTCATGCCTCGCTTGTCTTGGTGGGCTTCTCGGTACTCCCTAGCCAAACATCATACGCACACATACACCTACGTACACGCACACGGGAGGCCGTCTGCCAGTGGAGCCTTCCACACCTGTCGAGCTTGCCTCCGCTTGTGTTCTATGCACTTGGCTGTTCCCTAGCTGCAGAGACGCCGCCCTTCCAACATACAATATATATATATATATATCCGTCTGCACACCTCGCGATAACTCTCCGTCATTCTATCGTCCTTTGCGTCCGATACGCGGAGCGTCCAACAGCCCACGCCCCTCCCCCTCTTCTTCGCCTCAGAGATTCTCTTTTCCCAGGCAGGATGCTCTCACAGGCTCTCCTGTCCGCCGTCGAGCGAGACCTGGCCGTTGCGCGTCAGCTGGCGCACTTCCACGTCGACCTGTACGCCAGTGAAGGTGATTCAGACGAAAATGGGGACTTCATAGGGCCGTTCCGCCACTATCCACCGTTGTCGAGCGACTTGCGCAGCAGTCAGGGAACGCTTACCCGTGGTGTGCATGCCTACGCGGTGCTTTCAAACCCGGTGCAGCGACCGCGTCAAGGCACCTGCGCGGTGCTGATGGAGCTGTCTCGGCCCCTGGAGTGGCTCTCGCAGCGCGGCCGTCATCGCTGCCCAGGCGCAGGAGTCGGCGCAGCGGCTGGTGTGGGCACCGCAGCCACGACGTCGTCCTCTACAAGCAGTCACGTCGATAATGCGAGTGCAGAAGGGCGTCTCGGCGTGGGTGGAGTTAGCGGCCAGCGAGGTCCTACCGCAAACAGTAGTTGCGGCAAACTGGCGAGTGGTCCCGGTGCCTTGTCGGGCGCCCACGTGGCCAGCCCCGCTTCCCCTAGCAGCGCCGGCATGGACGCCGCCTCGCCTTTGCACACTGCAGGTGTACCGCTCCTCATCGCCACCGCTGCTCTCGAAGTTGTCTTCCCGGCTCGCTATCCAAGCGTGCCATGTCAGTGGCAGCTGTTCGAGGAAGTCTCGTTCGGCGGTGTGGGCGATCATTCAACCTCCTCCTGGGCCGTCACGGCGGGTCATCACCGCGGCAACACCGGCGGAAGCAGCAGTGGCAGGTCCCGGCCTCATCATCTGCACGGAAGCACATCCAGGTGCCGCACCAACTCCCCCGCGTGGTGTGCCCGCAGCGGGGCGGAGGACGGGGCATGCGGCACGACTGGTCCGCCCGGCAGCTCCTCCCCCTTCATTGATCACGACAGGGCGGACGGCACCGCCTCGAGGGTGGCCGACACGGCAACGCCAACGCTCACCGCATTCGTCGTGTCCGATGTGGGGCGCCGTCTATTACGATGGATTGCCGAGGCGCGCGCCGGCACGGGCGATTCGTTCATCCTGTCCTCCCCTTCGCTGGTGTCGATGATGACGAGCAGTGCGACTGCAAATGTGTGGGGTGGCCAGGAGCACCAGTACGGCGGCGGCATCAACAAAACATACCCTTTTTTGCTTGATTTTGCAATGCTGCTGCGCTACTGGAGTGCCGTGGAGCTCGACGTGCACCACCTTATCCTCCCCTCTCGGATTGCGATGGCCTACGGTAGTGGCAGCACCCGCGTGCCGCCAGTCATGACGAGCATGCACGTTAGTGGCGGCGGCGGCGCTGCTGTCGCGGCGGCGGCAGCGCCCGCCGTTGGTGTCTCAGCCCCTGTGGCTGGCGGTTCCCTGCCGAGATCGGCCTCAGCCGCTGCAGCAGCGTCGAGCAAGATGGTCTGCACCAACGTGGCAGCGAGCAGCTCTTCCGCGCAATCGACGGCAGCATCGACTAGCGCGTCTGCCGCTGTTGGGGGCGGTGCTCTGTATGGTGGAACAACATCCTCGACTGCGTCAGTCCCCGCGCCAGCGCCGGGGGCAGCGGGTGCGGCTGGTGGTAATGTGAGCAGCGGTGTCGTGGCAACCGGTGCCGGCGCCGGAGTCTCAGTTCTCTACCCCTTTCGCCGTCGCCCTGCCAAGAGCTTCATGGCGGTGCTCCTGCCACAGGGTGACGTGGCGGTGTTGGGCACGCCGCTGCCGGCGCGTCGCGCGCGCCATGGGGTGAGTACCACTACCGCCAACAGCAACGACAATGGGCCCGGCGCGACGGCACCGCGGCCTCCGTTTCGTCGATTGCCGTTGTGCCTACGACACATCTACGAGGGGCCTCAGGATGCCGATGGGACTGAAAAGATGCGCGCTGGCACGGTGGTGAGCTGCACGTCGCAGTTTGAACTGGGCAAGGCACTGCCCAGCTATGTGCTTCCTGCCCACGTGCTGGGCACCGTGTACAAGTGCGGGTGGGACAGCGTAAGCTTGTTCAGCGGCAAGACAGCTAACGCGACGCTGCACGCGAACGCGAAACTAGCAAAGGCACTGCGGCTTCCAGATGTGAGCGACCTCTTGCAGGTCCTCCGACGACTCGCCAAGAACGTCGGCACGCCGTCCACGGGGGTGTTGTACGTGGGCGTGGTGCTCTGGCCTGCGCTGATGGAGACGGTGCGCGTACTGCGAAATAGGCGGCTTCCGTTTTGGGCCGGGTTGGCGGTGTGCTCGCTGCTGCTCCCGGGCGTGCTGCAGCAGGTTGACAGTGGACGGCAAGCAGATCCCGGCGGCGGTGGACGAAGCGGCGGCTGTCGCGTCCCCGTCAGCATCCTGCCCGCAGACAGCGACCAGCCGGCGGTGGGAGGTAATTCACCCTCGCAGTTGCGTCGCCGGCACTTGGCTGAGTTGATCGAGGTGGTTAGCTTCACAGAGCAGGTGCTGGCTGTCGCGCAAAAGCACACGTTGCTATGCGAGGTTCGGCTCGTGCGGTTTTCGCTCCAGCGCCTGCTGCCACTCTTGCAGAGGGGTGAGGTCTGCGGATATCACCGCGCCAGTGCCGCAGATGACCGCATCGCAACCGCGGCGCATACCTGCCTTAGTCATAGTGACCTTTCGAAATGTACTGCTGCCTGTGCGCCAGCTGGCCTCCTCCCGTTAGCACCGCTCGTGGCGTCCTCGGCGGAGATGTGCCGTCGCGTGCATGCCCCGATCAGCGTCTGCGCCGTGTGCGGCCTGTCGCTGCTCCGCAACACCGTCACCCACGCACACGTCAGTGGAAACGGCAGCGCTGCGGCGGCGGCAGCACCGCTGACGGAGATGCGACACCGCTCGCACGCCACCGCCTCTGTGGAGAGGGATTCAGACACGCTGCAGCGGAAAAAGGACGGAGATGACGGTCGCCCTGTCGACAGCGCGGCCAGCTCTGAAAGTGGTCCGGAAGCGACGCGCGCAACGCCGAGGACGTTGCGGGAGGAAGGCTGCCTCGTCGTCCAGTGCGCTCGCTGCGGGCACGGCGGGCACGTGGAGCACATCAGCAGCTGGTGGAACGATCCCACCGTGCGGTGTTGCCCGAAGGGCTGTGACTGCAGGTGTATCTACTAGCGGCTGGCGGTGAACTCGGGAGCGGAGAGGAGGGACGAAAGAAGGCGCCCGTGGAGGCTACCGAAGGGCACAGGCAGGCAAGCAGAGGAGAGGGAGGGGACGAGTCTGCGCCGCCGTGTGAGCTTCGCGAGAGCCATGCAAAACGCTTGCGCAAGTGACAAAGACGAGCAGGGAAGAGACAGTAACGTGGGACTGGCGGGCGAGTATGAAGGTGAAGGGCGTTGTGAGGTGTATAGCTGCTGGTGGGGTATGCCTAATTGCGTGGACGGCAGTTCTTGACCGCCGCTCGGTGCACCCCTACTCCTTCGTCGACCACTCTCCTGCGCACGCATGAGCGCGGTCATTTTGAAGGCTGTGATGGGGAACGAGGGCAGAGCGCCGTGGAAGAAGGATCTGCACGTCCTCGTTCGTATGCCTGTACAAGCATATATGTATATATATGTATATATATGCATACAGACGCATGTGAACGTATGCACCAGACGGCGTGGCCGCTGCGGCCGTCATTCGGCGACAAGCACTGCACGCTTCGCTCGCTGCCCGTTACATTCCGTCACACGCACACGCACACACAAACACACTTTCTCTCGTCCTGCTAATCCTCTCTGCAGTCGATCACACGCTCACGCGCACACATGCCCCTCCTCGATCACCGCAACTCACCTCTACGTACATAGAGGACAACCGCACATGCACATGCGCACACAACACATAGCCAGCCACCACGCTTCTATCAAAGACCCACCTCTTCACACAAACACCTACCCTTATACACACGCACACACTCATCATGAACCTTGTGCGCGTCTCGCTGCTCTGCGCGTGCACGACGCTTCTGTGCCTCAGTGCCCTCTACTACTACTCCATGTACGACTACGAAAAGCACATGAACATGGTGCAACGCAAGTACTCGGTCTACGATCCGCTGACAGATTGTGCAACGCCGTTCGGACAGCTCCTCGGTGTCGCCGACGACGTTCCGGCCTACAGTAACTGCAATACCAAGTTTTCCTCAACCTACATCAACTACGTGAACCTCATGGACCCAATGGACAACGGCCGCCGCGGCGACCCATCCGAGACACGCATTGTCATGACTGCCTACCGCTACACCGCGTTCGACTACTGCATGCGGTGGCTCGTGTGGAACCGCGGCGTCATGCCGCGCCTCGTCGAGAACACGAATCAGCTGTGGAAGACGGTGGACTACTTCAACCCCGCCAGGCCGGAGCAGGGCTGGTCTGCGGAGTACATCACCAACTACGAGGAGGTGACGGACGTGGAGGAGCGCAAGTTCAACGCGCCGCGGAGGGGGGACGCGATCGTCTACCGCATGGACAAGAACACCATCCCGGCGGGTCACATGGCGGTGGTGGTAAAGGTGGAGGACGACGTCGAAGCGGCCGGCGGCCCAGAGAAGCTGAACGAGCTGAAGAAGATGCGCCTGCATCCTCGCCGTGTCTACGTGGCAGAGCAAAACTGGAAGAATCAGCCGTGGGGTGGGCACAACTACAGCCGCGTGCTGCAGTTCAAATGGCGCGCCGTATCGGAGAAGGCGCACGAGGGCGGCTACGTCGACCCCGACGAGCTTGATATCATCGGCGTTGTGCGCGTGGGGAAGGCGATGCCCCTGCGTGCGGCGCCTGACCCGTACGAAGAGGCGCTCAACATGGATAACGACGGTGACCTCTAACAGGTCGAGAGACTCGACATGAGCGCAATGATCGGGCGTTGTGGTGGAGAAGTGCGGCGACTGTGAAGGGGCGTGGACAGGGTGGGCGACCCCCTCCCCCTTCCTCTCGCAACGCTGGCTACTCTCGTCACCTTGCAGCGACTCAATACGAGGAAAGCGTTCACACTGCCTTTCACCAAGCCCCCACCCTCCCCCCCCCCGATCTCGCCGCGCTGCCCACCCGCCTCCCATCGATGTATCCGTGAGCGCACCGCACACACAGACGACACGTGCGCTGAAGTATTCTTTGAACGTTTGTTGTTGTTTTTGCCAATGTCGTTCGCCGTGTCCCCGCGTCGTCTTGCGTTGTGTGGTGTGTGTAAGTGTCCCTCGCCAGGGGATGGCGAGGCGAGCATCGACCCCCACCCCACCCCTACAACGACACGCGCACACAAGCACAGCGGCACACCTCGCCCATCCTCGTCATCATCTAACCCCACCCCTCCCCTCCTCCCTCCCGGACCCTGCAGACGTGCGCTCACTCGTTCTGTCTGCGCTTGCGAGCACAGCAGAATTGCGGGGCGTCGATGCCGGCCCGCGCCGCTCCCCTTCCCCTCCCTCGAGTCTCTCACGGGGGAGGGCAGCACGCTGCCCATCGATGGCGCCTTCACCTCATACTCCTTCTGCTCCTTGCTTGCACTGGCCTTCACTCTCCCATCCTCGTGTATGGATCAGCTGATACCCGCCCGCACGCCCACCCACCCCACACCCCGGCACAAGCACACACATACACAGAACAACCACAGACTCGATCACTCGCGCGCGCAGTGCCAGACGTGTGTGCACGCACATACGCGCGCGCGCGCACACGTACGTGTACGCCTTTGCACACCCATTCATACAAAACATAGACAACTCGCTCATCATAGAAAGCGCATCAGCCCCATATTTAAAGTAAAGTGCCCCATCGCGCGCGAGAGAGAGGGAGGGAGGGGCACGCACGCACGTACACACACACACACACACACACACAGACACACAGACACACACGTAAACGCGGGTCTGCGGACACCTGCGCTCGCTGAGGAGAGTCCGTCCTCTTATCTTTCCTCTTCGTCCTTCATGATCCCGCGCGGTGGCATGGGCGCTGCGCGATGGGCGGCCGGTGCGTTACGATGCTTGCACTACTCCCCTAACGCAGCGGCCATCCTCGCCCTAACAGCGCCGCTATCGACGTGCCGCGTGCAGCTGCTCCACCACTGGGTGGGGACTGCACCGCGCACCGCGCTCGTCGTCGGAACCGCTTTCGTATACCAGCAACGTCTCTACGCGAGCACTGCTGCATCAGGGAGCAACGGGGCCTCCCATGGGCATGATCACCGCTTCAGCGACGGCAAGAACGGAGCGGCAGGCAGCAGCGGCTTCTCCTCTGCCCATAGTAGCGCCGGCGGCGGCGGCGGCATCAACGGCTACGGCGGCGGTAGTGGATCCCGTGGCAATGGGGCGGCCAAGCGGATCAGAAAGGTCAAGGCGAGCCGCCGTGTACTGAAGACCAAGCGCGCAGGACCGAAGGCAAAGGCCGCATCCACGCCAGCCTCCTCCACCTCTGGCGGCTCGGCGGCGACAGCGTCGGCCAGCGCAGCGTCTGGTGGCGCCTCAGCGAACCAGGGGAGCGGGGCGGGTAGCAGTGGGAGTGGCAGCGGTGGTGGTATCGTGGCGTCACCGTCGCCGGGCGCAGCCTATGCCCAGTCGCGCACCACCGCCCCTCGACGCAAGAAGAAGAGCAGCCGGGTCCCCCCGCCCCCGCCGGGCAGCAGTGCAGCGGCGAGAGGGTCTAGGCACCCTCTCACGGGTAAAAGGGTCTCAACTGGTTCCCTCAGCGGCACCGGCGCAACCCCGAAGAAGGCGGTCACGGTCGCACACGCCGCCTCCCACGGCCGCTCGGCAGTCTCTGCCCCGTCCGCCACCGCCGCTGTACGCGCCAAGGCCAAGAAGCGCAAGCGTATCCGCATTTGCGTGCTCAGCAGCAGCTACGACGGCACCGACTCGGCAACGGCCAGCGTGGACAACTACTGGTGCACGCCGCAGCACTACATAAAGAAGGACCGGCACAAGTACTCCTTCGCCGATGTGTCCATGAAGAAAATCGACTCGTACCGCACCGTGCGTAAGCTGGTGACCTCCAGCAAGTACGACGTCTTCTTCAACCTGTGCGACGGCGGCCGTGATGAGAAGCGCGCCGGCGTAGACGTGGTAGAGGCGCTGGAGGAGCAGAACGCCGCCTTCACCGGCACGGACTCGCGTGGCTTTGAGCCGAGCAAGATTGACATGAAGCTGATGGTCGGGTCGAGCGGTGTCAAGGTGCCCAATTTTGTGCTGCTCAGCAACGCTGAGAGCCTCGCCAAGAAGTGCCGGCACCTGAAGTTCCCAGTGATCGTGAAGCACCTCTCCGGCTACGCCTCCGTCGGCATTCAAAAAGACAGCCGCTGCGACACGCTGGATCAGCTGCGGACGAAGGTGCGCGGCTTCATCAAGGAGTACAACCACGCGCTGGTGGAGGAGTTCATTCGGGGCCGCGAGGGCACCGTGCTGGCCTGTGCAGACCCTGGCAGCCCGTTCGGCGTGAAGGTGTTCAAGCCGCTCATGTTCAACTTCCTGCAGAACAACGACGACTTTGCGTACTTTGAAAAGAAGTGGACGATGGAGTGTGGCGATCAGGCGTACGGCTTCCTCGCCTCGTCGGACCCGGCCTACACCGCCATCACGGAGATGGCCCGAAACGCGTTCAAGTACATCATGAACGGCGTCGGCTACGGTCGCGTCGACTTCCGCATCGACGAGCTGACCGGGGAGCCGTACTTTCTGGAAATCAATCCGAACTGCGGTATGTGGTACGCCCCGAAGGACGGTGGCGACTTCGCAGACGTGATGGTCGAGGGCGACCCACACTGGAACCACGAGCGCTTCGTCGCCAACGCCGTGGCGCGGGCGCTGCGAGACCAGGCGGCACGCAAGCCGTGGTACTTCATCAGCCACGACCGCAACGGGCAGTTCTCCACGCGTGCCAGCAAAACAGTCGCGGCTGGCAAGTGCCTCTTTGGCGACGCCGTGCACCCGATCCCGGTGGTGGCCAAGTCGCTCTACAAGCTGGGCGAGGAGGAGCCCACAGTCGGCTGCGTCATCTGCCGCGGCGATGGTATTCACCAGGCGGTGGCGCTGCGCCACTCGTGTGAGCCGAACATGGGTTTTGTGCATGGCCGTACCTTGCTCTTCGCCGCTAAGCGGCAGATCAATGTTGGCGAGGAGCTCACGGTCGACTACGCCACCCTGCGCGATGAGTCGATGCCTCACTTTGTGTGCAGCTGCGGCACGGAAAATTGTCGCAGTGTCATTTTTCCTATGCCGGCAATGCCGCGCACCGTCGAGGCCAAGACGATGAAGCGGTTGCTGCGGGAGAAGAAGCAGGTCTGGATGAAGGAGAAGGCGAACCGCGAAGCGGAGCGGATCCTCAAGAAGCGCTCTTCACGTGCCCCGTCTTCTTCCGCGTCTGGGAGCGGCAGCGGTGGCGGTGGTTCCTCTGCAGGTTCATCGTCCAGCACCGGCCACGCCAGCAGCAGTGCAAGCGGTGGTGCCAGCTCCAGCAGCGGCAGCGGCAGTAGTAGTGGCATTAGCGCCTCGGAGAGAAAGTAATGTCGTGTGAAGGGGACGAAGAGGGGACGCACAACTGTCTGTCCAGCACGTGCAAGTACACGCACACGCACTCGATGAAGTAGTCTCACCTCGACTGTACCGACGGATGATGGGCTGCATGATGCTTGTCTGGATGGCTGATGGTTTGTCTGTGTAGGTATGCCTATACGTGCAAGTGGAGTGAGAAATCCGTTCCCGTTTCGCTTGTCGTCATGACGCAGCAGCTGAACCCAGCCAACTAGCGAAGTGTGAGGAGGACCAAACCTGCACACACACACACACACACTCGAACACGCAGGTGCGCCTACACACCCATGTGTAGATGGGAGGAGGTCTTCCTCTCTCTCTCCCTCTCGCTGCCTTCCTCCGGAACAAATTGGAGGCAACGGTTCTTCATGGGCGTCGTAATGGCAGAAAGCAGAGGGTGGAGGCGGGTGCGGCGCGCCTCCACCCTCTCGCACACCCCCTCCCCTCGCATGTCCGTTCGTGTTCTGCTTGGCGCTTCGTCATCTGTTTGTCCTTCTCTCTCCTCACCTTCATCACATCATTGACCCTTATGCCTCGACCCCCACCCCACCCCACGACGCTTCTTCCTCCCAAACACCCACCCAACCCGCCTAACCCATCAGCAACCACACGCCTGCGTGCACCGCCACTGCGTAGTCTTCCCGACCTCTCACTTAGCCCTCCACCTCTTCCCTTTCACTTTTACACACCGCCTCGCTGCGCTGTCCCGCGAACACACACACTACATTTCGTATCCTACTTCTCTCTGAACCTCCCCTCCCCCCTCCCCCTCTCTCACCATGAAGGTCATCGTCGCTTCTGGCCCGGACGGTGCCCGCAAGCACGAGGTGGAGCTGGCAGCCAACGCCACGCTCGCAGATCTGAAGAAGGCCTACCAACCGGGTGTGGACGTGCACCGCAAGTCGTTCAAGGTTCCCAGCGCGGAGTCGCCGCTGCCAGGTGCGGATAGTGGCAAGCTGCGCCCGAACCTCATTACTCTGTCAGATAAGGTGCCCCTGTCGCAGCAGGGGGTGAAGGATGGCTCGGTGATCACTTACAAGGACCTCGGCCCGCAGATCGGCTACCGCACGGTGTTCTACGTCGAGTATGCCGGCCCCATCGCCTTCATGCTGCTGTACGCCATGCGCCCTTCGCTCATCTACGGCTCTGCCCCGATGCCGGCTTACGGCTACACGCAGAAGCTATACATTGGCCTCTTCCTCGCCCACTTCTTAAAGCGCGAGCTCGAGTCCATGTTTGTGCACAAGTTCTCGCACCCAACGATGCCGATGCGCAACATCTTCAAGAACTGCATCTACTACTGGTCCTTCGCCGCCTTCATCGGCTACGTGCTGTGCAGTCCTTCATTCACGCCGACCAGCACCATGCAGTCAAACTTCGGCGCCGTGGTCATGGTCATCAACGAGCTGCTGAACTTCGCGGTGCACTACCAGCTTAGCACGATGCGCAAGTCCGATGGTGACACCACCCGCAACGTGCCGCAAGGCCCTCTGTTCGCCTTCGTCTCGTGCCCGAACTACTTCTTTGAGATTATGTCGTGGGTGTCCTTTTCCATCGGCACAAATATGTTATCCTCCTGGTTCTTCACACTCGCCGGTTTCGTGCAGATGGCGGACTGGGCGAAGAAGAAGCACCGGGGCTACGTCAAGGCGGACCCGGCCAATAAAAAGAAGGCCGCCATTCTGCCCTTCATCATGTAGGGGCACGCCCACACGTCAGCATCGGCGGTGTGTGAGCGCGAAACGATGGGGAGGGGTAGAGAGAGAGAGAGGAACAACCAGCGGCCTCTGGGCTGGGAGGCCTGCCGCTATCGCTGCTGTCCATCCCCGTCGTCGCCCTGTGTGTGAAGATTGATACGGACACCAGTGCGGTTAGGCGCGATGTGCAGCAGAGAACGTAACGAAAGAAAGGCGAAGCCGTCAAGGAAGGGCAGTGATGAGTAGAGAGGACATGGTGGAAGGATGAAAATGAGGAGCAGGAAGGGCAGTTGTCGTGGTGCAAGGGTGGGAACGAACGCAGATTGTTGAGGAAGAGAAAGAGAAAGTGAGGGGGAGGGTGGGGTGTTGTGACCGTCTATATATATATATATATATATGTGTGTACACATTTTCTGATGTCGAGAGGCAGAAGCCTCTCGATGTAGTCCCTCTTTCCCCCACCCTACCCTTGCACTGTGTAAATACCCCGCCGTCGCTCGCGAGTCCTCTTTTCAGTGTCCCCGTGATACTCTGTCGAGAGCCTCCCCCTCCCCCGGCCACGCCACGGCCCTCTCTTCTCTGCAGAGCCCCTCGTCTCCGTCATTCGTGTTGTGGTTTATCTATCGACCCGGCGCGTGTGTATCGTGTGTTATGGAGCGCGAGTCTACTGCGTTTTCTTTCTGTTTGGCTTTGCCTTGTCTCCTCTCCGGCACACGCACACACAACGAGAGCGATGAGACGGTCTTCTCACTCTCCTGTCGGGTCTCTCCTCCCTTCCCCCCCCCCTTCGCAGCCACCTGACATCCCCGTTGATGTCGCTCTTGCTACCGTATTCGCCGAATGTTGTGTGTGGGGGGAGGGGGAGGGGGAGGTGCCCGTGTGCGCCTGCGCGCTGGCCAAGTTTGTGGTTTCACCGAAACCGAAAGACGATGACGAATCCGAGAAGGCAAAATACGAAGAGCCGGCGGAAGCCGAGGGAGACGAATGGTAATCGCGCGACGCTGTCATGCAGCACACAAGCACGTTTTGTTGCTGCGTCCAGCAGTCCCTCTCCCTCTCTTCCCCACCACCTCCCCCGTTCCCTCCCAGACGCTAACACACACGCACACCGCAAATATTTCCAGGGAGCTGTTTCGACACGTTCCTGATTCCAGTGCGGCTTCTCTCTTCTTGCGTTTGGATTTTTTTTCGCGCGTGTGTGTGTGTGTGTGTGTGTGTGTGTGGGCAGGGCCATAGCCCCTGGTGGAGGGGCTTCCTTGTTTCTCCTCTGGCCTCGTCGGTGTGTGCGTTACCGCCCCTCCGCCCTCTCCCTCGACACCTCGCATCCGTCTTTGTTGTGAGACACACACACACAAAGAAAACAAAGACCGCAGGCGTGTGCAGATGTGTTCGTGCGCGCTCGTTTTAGGGTTTGTTGGCCTCTTTCGGTGTTGCTGTTGTTTGTGTACCGTGTTCGCTATTCCGTGTGCACCTGCCAACGAGAGAGGGGGAAGGACGGTGCCAACACGCCCTAGCGCTCATCCCTCCCTCTCCCTTTATTATTGTTGTTTGTTTTCCCAGTCATGTTAGTCTTCCTTTCGTGTGTCGCGGTTCCGGTTTCTCATTCTCCCCTCCCCTCCCCATTCCGTCCACACACACACACACACACACACACGCACGCACGCACGCGCCAAAATACTTCGCCTTTATCCACCTCCCCCTCCTCCCCTCTGTCTGTCTCTTCCCCTTCTCTCTCCTGTCATTCTACTGTTATAGCAATATATATATATATATATATATGTGTATATATGCTTTGCTTTAGTGGCTGCCGTCGTGACGACAACCAACCAAGATACCGAACACACAAGCGTCCATCAGCGAGGCGTGCTCGCGACCCTTGCCACGTCATGCATCGGCAGCTCTGAAGCGATATATATATATATATATGTGTGTAGATATATATATGAGCGTAAAGAAACGAGGTGAACCGACCAAACGACAGAACAATGCAGGAGAAAGAGAGAAGGGGAAGTCCGTCGCACGCACACCCGCGCATACACCCGACTCGGCCCATGCACGTGCGCACCTAGGCACAGCAAGTAACACGTCTCCCCCTTCCCCCCCCTCCCGCCGCCGCCGCCGTTTCAGGGTACGGTATTGACGGATGGTGTCTTCCTCTACGTGGATGTGATTGGGAAAGACGGAGGAGGTGGTGCGAGCGTGTAAGTAAGCGCAAGAAAAGAGAGAACGATGCGGAATGTGTGTGGGGAAGGGGGGATCACCCTGCAGGTGCTGCACCGTGTGCCTGTCCGATGCAGAAGCCTTGCTCCCTCGCCCACACACTCTCGCCACATCTTTCTCTCCCTATCTTAGCTCCCCCTCCCCCTTCCCGTCTCACAACACCTCCCCTCCCCTGCGCACACGCGCAAACCCCACCGTTGATTGTCAGCTGCTGATGTGTATCCGATCACGCAATGCACACATAAAAACATATACGTGCGAGTTTCCTCGACATGTCCATGCGCCCTCCTGTCTCTCCCCCACCACCTCTCCTCTTGCGGCTGCTTAAATGTTTCGCGCACGCAGACTCCGGAAAAGTCGACCGCTCGCACTTGATCACGCACGCGCACACCTTCACACGCAGTGATAAACGTACAACTGGAAAGCAACACAAGTAGACAGAGACGAAGCCGGGGACAGCACACGCTTAGGCGCATTGCAACTCACCTCTCATGCGGATAAAGGGCTGATGTTGAGCGCGAGTGTGCATATGTGTGCATCGTATTCTCTTTGCCGATCTCCCACTCGTCACTCTCGCTCCGTATTGCCCATCACGTGCTGTCGCGGGCGTGAGGTACTGACTCGTGCGCACTAGCTCGCCTTGACGCGGTCAGCCCCTCCGCGACAGCAGAGTCCTTCTCTACGCGCCCTCCATCGATCTCGCGCTACGCGCGCGCGGGCCGTTGCATGACTGCTGGCACTGACGAGGCGACAGTGGACTACATACGGAGCCACCTCGATGAGGACCTGGAGGAGGTGGCGCGACGGCCCGGTCCGCCGCTCATCCGCCCCTCCCTGGCGCCGTTTCTCACGCCCACCGGGCTGATCAACCTGCCTGCTGTAGCGCCATCAGTGCGGAGCCAAGGCAGCAGCAGGGATCTTGTGCATCCCGATGGCACCCCCTTATCGTCAGCGGCGCACACGGTGACTCTCGTTCTCCAAGTCATGTCAGTCAAGGATGTCAGTCTCTCGCGCGAACAGCGCAGCCGCGTTCTCGTGCACTCCCTCTCCTCCACCCGCAGCAGCTCCGGTGCGACGCCCAACGCAGCGCTAAACGACGCGGACACAGACACCGCGGCCTCCCTCGCCGACGCCACCCTACAGGCGATGGAGGAGCAGCAAGATGAAGAGGCGCAGAACCACATACCGTTGCGGCCAAGCGGTGGTCAGTGGCGATGCCTGCGGCTGGAGTTGTCGGACGGGTTTCAGCGTGTGCTCGCCGTCGAGGACGCCTCTGCGCGCACGCGGCAGCGCTGTGGTGTGCTGGCCAAAGAAGGCATCACGATTGGTGCCAAACTGCACGTGCGCTTGACTGCACCGGTGGCGGATACCACAGCCATCTCTGTGCCGTGTGTGCAGCATGGCGTTCTCCGGCTGCACGCTGGGAACACCGAGGTAATGGGTGGCCGTGTGAGGGCGCTGGAGGTATACTGGGAAACGCAGGCGCGGCAGCAACTAGCGGCGAGCACTGGACGTCCCTCAAAGCAGCAGCAGCAGCAACAGCAGTACCAGCCGACGAGTCTTACCGACGCACCAACGATGTCGACCTCCGCCGCCCCTGCGCAGCAACACCCGCAGCCGTCGCAACAACTGGTCGTAGCTTCCCCAGTCAGCTCACCAGCACCGCCACCACAGCAGCCGCAGTCGCTCGCAGCGCTCCCTCTGCAGCCCCTTCGATGCTGGCCCGCCCACGCTGCCCAGCACCCGCCCGACGTGCCCTTCTGCACGGTGGCCTTCATTACGGAAGTGGTGTCGGATATGGTCATCAATGAACCATCCCCTGGGGCCGCCCACAACGGCCACCACGTCGGGGCAGAGCCAAACCCTGCAAGAGACGCCTTCACGTACTCGCTTCTCGTGCAACTGTCCTCGCCCAACGCTGTGGAGCGCGATACACAGCAGCAGCTGAGCAACAGCCCCTCCGTGGGAGGCGAGGAACTGGGACCGGTGAGCGAGGACGATCACCTCACCGTCGACCTTGGCCACGCCTGGCTGCATCAGCTGGTGGGCATGCCCGCCGATGCGTTCCGTGCGCTGTCCCTATCGAACGCCGAGGCAGATGTGGAGCTGCTGACGCGCACCGTGGAATCCGTCGGGCACGCGCTGGAACGGTTTGGCAAAGGGCGTTTCACGCTGGTGCGGCGAGCAGGGGACGGCATTGTGGAGGTGATGCACGCTGAGCCGAAGCCGTGAGCGAGGCAGACAGCACGAATGGGGGAACGAAGCATCACCGTAGCGATAGACATTCTCTCTGTCGGGTGCTGCTCCCTTCTCTTCTTCCGTTGACGGCAACGCCGCCCGTCTTTGTGATAGGACTCAGAGCTCTCCACCACCACCACCTTTATCACAGTGGTGATGACGCTGGTGATCTTTGCCATCGTTTGTGTGTCTTTCATTCCCTGCAGAGTTTGTTGCTGCTCCTCCCCCGCCCACACTCTCTTGCCTCCGTGAGCAGCAGGTGGGACCGAGCAAGCGTTCCCTTGCACACTGTGCGGGGGCGACTGCATGTGAGTGTCAAGCGCCACCTCCATTGCTACGGCCTTAACCATTCCCCCTCCTCTTTCTCTTACCAGCACCTCCAGCCCATAAACCTCTCCTGGACGCCCTCCGCAGGTACACACGCGCACACTGCGACGTCGCTGTCTTCACTTTCTTTCTTGGCGGGACTCCTTTGCCTCCTCTCTCCCTCTCTCTCTACGGGGCTGTGGGGCACAGGAGTGCCTAGCACCGCTACCGCACGTGTCCAGCTGTGAGCCAGAACTGCGCCCCGCCACGCACTCGGAACAGCAACGCCAAACAAAACAGACGAGTGTCCCATCACGAGCGTCGCCTATCTTTACACCGCATAAATAATAATAGCACACGCGTGTGGCGCACAGAAGAAACCATGGGCTGCGGCTACTCTACGTACTCGGCGCAGGACGATATCGTGTGGAAATACGGCGGCCCACCGGAGGAGCCGCTGAAGGCGCTGAAGATGTTCCCTAAGAAGCAGAACGGCCTTCTCTTCCGCCTTCTGTACGACGACGGCGAGCGCTGGGCCTTCTACAACGACACCCTCGAGTACGAGTTCCACATCCGCTACTACTTTAGCCGCGACAGCGACATCGAGGCGCTGCACAACGCCACCTTGTCGGAGCTGGAAAATGGCAACAAGCTAGTTGAGATCATCGTCTACCCGAAGGAGACGCAAGACTTCCTTGTAGGTGTGGCGGGCAGCTACACCAGCACCATCGAGGCTATACCCCTTACCGAGCGCTTCCAGTGGGAGAAGACCAAGGAAAAGTACGAGCACAAGCAGTCGAGGCGGAAGTAGTAGCTCCCCGACCCACTACCTCCCCCACCCCCACTCGCCTACGCGGTGGCATATTAGTCCGCACTCACGGCTGCTCTTTGCCCTCCCCTCCCCTCCCCTCTCACTTCCGCTACAGACAGCTGATTACAGCCGTCCTTGTGCATCGCATAGTTATCCTCTCTCACTTTGTGTTCTCTCTTGTGGCTGCTTTCTGTGTTTTGTGGTGACTCTGCCCCCGTCCCCACCCCCACCCCCTCACACACACACACACACACATATATATATATATATATGCGGGACGGAATAGCAGGTCCTGCATGCACACATGGGCGCGCCTCTTTCCCCTACCCCTCTCCCTCTCTTCTGCCCTGTCACCCATGTGTCCTACCGTTCTCGTTTTCTGTTGTTTTCCATCCTGTGCTTTGTTTCTGTTTTCTTTTTGGGGGTGGGGGGGAGGAAGAGGAGGAGTGAGGGGGGCTGTCCTCTCCCCACACCCCTCCTCCTCCTTCCCCCACACCCCTCTGCCTCACTGCCTCATGTTCCCTCTTCTTCCCATTCTGTATGTCTCTGCGTACCTCTCCGTCTGCACGTGTGTGCATGTGTGTGTGTGTGTGTGTGTGTGCCTCAGAACTCAAAAAAAAAGCATGTGATGCGCTTCAGAGGGAGAAACAACCCCCACGTGTGTGCATGCGTCGGTGACGGTGAGGACGATGCGTATGGCGTACTCGGGAGAAAGGCGTGTGAGGCGAAAGAGAGAGGGGAATGTGTGTGTGCGTCATGCTCTAGAGGCGCTTGGGCACCTCTCCCCGTCGCCTCCCCCATCCCTTCTCCTTACATCCGCGTCCACCGTCTGCGTCCGTCTGCTCCTCCTCCTCCCCCCTTCCTGTCGGCACACGCTCACGCACACATCCTGCACCAATCATGCGTCTCCCTCTGCTTTGCCAGCGTCTTTCTCTCCCCAACGCCGGATGTATGCGCCGTGCGTCATTGTCTCTGAACCCCCTCCGCCCTCCACCTCACCGACTCAGTCTGCTTGAGGTGGCTTGAGTTTGTGTGGCCCCGTCTTGCTTGCTTGTTCGGCTTTCCTTCGCCTCTCTTGCAGCAGTTTGGTGGCTGAGGCTGTCGTGTGCCCCTGTCTGCCTGTAAGTGTGTTGTGTGTGTGTGTGTGTGTGTGTGTGCGTATATTACTGCTTCGTGCCGCCTCTCAAGTCACGTGAGGGCTTTTATCGTCGCTGCGCTTTGGTTGATGTTTGACAGCGTTTGAATACGTGCCCTGTCGTGCCTCCGCCCCACTCCTCTACTCCGTGAGTGCTACTCAACCACATACCACCCTAGTGGACACCGTGGCTTGGCTGTGTACGTCAACAATACAGAGAGTCGAATAGACACACTCACATACAAGAAGAGTAGACAAGCGCGCCCACACATACGCCCGCACGCCGATAGATAGGCAACGACTAGCTGCAGACTCGACTGCAGAGAGAGCGTGAGCATGCGATCCTTTTCGATCCTGTCCCGCGGCGGGTTCAGCAGCGGTGGACCAGCTGCCGCCGCTATGGCGGTCGCTGCAGGCGCGCCGGCATCAGCAACGATAGGCTACTCGGCTTGTGCGATGCGTTGGCAGTCCTCGCGACCCTACAGCCGCTCCTCTGGTGGTGGTAGAGGAAGCGGCAGTAGCTTCGGGCCGCCTGTGGGTTCTCACGGCACCGGCAGCTTCGGCAACCCGCGAGCGCCGCCCGGCCCTGTCCCAGCCGCGGTGAGGAACAGCACGGGTGACGGCGAGCTGAGCGCTGAGACCCGCGCCGCCCTCCGTGACGACTCCATTGTGATGACAGAGGTGTTAAAGCACATACCGCCCAAGGGAGCTATATCCATCAAGTCTCTCTTCTCTGCCATCGACGAGAACATACAAGAAGCGCTCAGCGAGCGGCACGGTGGTCTGCGAAGCTTTCTCGAGCAGCGCAAGCAGTTTTTTGTGCTACACACCAACCCCGAGGACGGCGTCCTCTACGTGATTGGCAACCCCATCGTCATTCAGCAGTACGCTACACGCGATGCGCAGCGCAAAACAATGCGACGGATGATGGGGCTCGACGATGCCGATCGCCGGCAGCAGCAGCGTCGTCCGGGAGGCGGCGTTGGGAGCAACCGCGGACGTGGCGGCCGTGGTGGTGGCGATCGCCGGCATCAGGGTTTCTCATCGCCCTCAGGGCCTTCACGGTCTCCACCGCCGCAGTACCGCAACGAAGGCGGCAGCGGAAGCTATGGAAGAGGCGATGGGCGCCGCGGTCCTCCACCGCAACGCGATGATCGCCACGGATACGGCGGCAACAACGGAAGTCGCGGAGGCGGTGATGGTGCACCCCGTCGAGGCGGCCCGATGGGTAGTCGAAATCAGTCTTTCGGCACTCGTTAGATAAAGCACGCCTTGTGTAGTCGTACGTTCACCTGTGCGCGCGTGTGTCTCGATGGGTGGGGTGGGCGGGTGCTTCTGCTCGTGGTGCACCGTCTGCAAGCCGCTCAAACCCCACCCTGCCTCGCCTCTTGTGTTCTCTTTGCTTTTTCGTTGTCCTACCTTATGCTTTGAAGCGCGTGCTCCTTCACCTCGACAGCTGCTTCTCTCCACCAGCCTCCTGCCTCCACCACAATGCACACACACACACATACACACTCCCGTCTACGCACACCTCCGGCGGTGCACTTGCCGAGCTCTATGATGCTGGGCTTTCTTCCATGTTGATCACTTTGTGTGCGTGTGCGTGTGCGTGTGCGGGTGTTTGTCTGTATACGTTATCGGTCCATCTCGATATGCGGTTGCAGCCGTGCCTGCCTCCTTCATATAATTACCTGTGGGGTGGGCGTGAGACGGTGTGTCTGTCTCTGTCACTCTCTCTCTGTGTCTGTTTGTGTGTGTGTGTGTGCGTGTGTGTGTATTCGTGTCTCGACACCCTTTGTGGCGTCCCCACGCCTGCCGTCTAGATAAAGAATCCTCAACGTAGCCCCCCCCCCTTCCTCATCTCTGCACATGTGCCTGTGTGTGCGTGGGTGTCTCGGCTGCATGCCACCACCACAACCACCTTTTCAATGCACGCGCTTGTTGACAATGTGTGAGATACACGCCCGCATCTTCCTCTCCTCTCCACACGCTTCATGTGCACACTACAGCTGCGGATGCGAGTGCAGCTGCCGGCGAGTTCGCGAGTCGCTGACGTCGCTGCCTTTGTCTCTCCGTCCCATACCTCGTTTCCGCCGCAACGGCACCCCCCCCCCTCCCCTGCGTCCATGTCTCTCTAACCTCACCCAACATGTCTCCACGAACACCCTCCCATTCAGCCGCGCTCCACTCTTGACCGTCGTCTCTCCTCACCGTGTGGGAGAACCTCAACGCCGCTGACGATGCGCAGATACATACAATGAAGCCTATGCGTCTGTGTTGTCCCCTGTGGCGTGCCGTGCTCGCCCACCCCGCACCGCAGCACGCGGCACAGCCGAGGCGTATCTTCATGGCGACAGCAACATTCACGTTCCTTCGATCAAGCAGCGCGTCCGCGACCACCGACTCGCTGTACCCCTCGCCGCTGCTTCATCAGCGGCGCGCTGTTGGACAGTCCCCCACCCTACCCGGGACACCGCTTTCTTTATCAGAAAAAAGTAGCACGGCGCGCAGCAGCAGCAGCCCCGTTGCACGCGAGAGCTCAGTCAGCAGCCGGAGCGCCGCTAAAGAAGGCCCTCCATCACTGGAGCCCGTAGTAGTAGAGCTCGGAACCCTCGTCACACGCATGATGCCAGTGGGGGAGCTGTTTCGTGCCCTGAGCCCCGCCTCCCGAAAGATTCTCGTAGCACATCGTCTTCCCTTGGAGGAACTCCTCTTGCACTTCCCGAACCACTTCCTGGTGTGCCGCCTCGGCGAAAAGAGGGCGTCGCAATCTGCTACGCTGCATGTAGCTCCTCCGTCCTGCGTCAAGAACAACATGCAGGTTATGCGACTTCCGCCTGGAACGAAGCCGTTGCCGGCGCTGGAGCAGTGGCTGGGGCCGCAGAAAGCCATGGAAGTGGCCATGCCGAATCTGAACATCGTTGGTGGGTCGCCTTGCATAGGCACAGGCAGCGGCTTCGTTAACAACACCACCACACTCAAGGAACGCTTGGAGGAGGTGCTGACGCACATTCCCAATGAGTGGGTGGCGTTCTCGAGTCTCAATATCTCGCGTGATGTCAAGATGCGGTGCATGGGCTACCCTGTAGTCCGGCCATGTGCCTTCCTGCTCAAGTACCCACAGTTCTTCGACGTGCGCGTGCAGGACCGGAACGGCAACTCCTTCCTGGTTCGGCGGGCGCTGTCGCTGCAGCAACAGTTGAACAGAAATCGGAAGCCGTGAGCCGAGTGCAGGCTATGCAACGGCCCTCATGTGCATGATTGTCTGCCGACCGAGGCTGCGCAGCTGACCGCACTTGGTGATGCGCGCCCTTCACCGCCTTTCTGTTCACGTGCGTGTAAGTGTGTGTGTGTGTGTGTGTGTGTGTTTCCCTTAACAATTTCATACATTACCTCGTCAGCAGTACACATACCAGCCATCCTTAGACGTGGCACCCACACACACACAGCATCCCCACCACCACCACCCCATCCCATCCTCTAGATGCTTCAGGCGGCGAAAGGGAGGGGGGGGGGCATTCGATGGGCCACTGTACACATTTTGATGCATTCGAACAGGATCATGTGTGAAAGCGAGGAGCTAGTCGTCTTGTTCTATTCAACATTGATATCCCTGCCGTAGAACGTGAGCTCAACGTCACTCGGCCCTCCACACGGCCTGCTATGGGTGTGTGTGTGTGGGGGGGGGGGGGGGGGCACATCGCGTGGTGCGAAGCAGCGCTAGATACGCGCCGGCGCTTCGCCCATCAGGTGGTTGGTACAGACGTGTTCGCAGCAGCGGGTCGATCCGACGCAACGCCATCCGGGCCATGACCGCTGACACCTCTTAGCAGCAAACCGCCCTGACCTCCCCACGTCGTAGGCGCTGGACTCTGTCACCACTAACAGCAGCTCGGCATTCAGCAGAAACAGGAGGAGGAGAGGACGGGCTGCTTGGCCTCCCCACAGATAGAGAGATGGAGGTGGGGGCGCCCGGGGCCCTGAGATACGGCGCACTGAGAGGTGTGTGTGTGTGCCCACCACGCCTTTGTCATCCGGGGAGGACGGGGTGGGCGTAAAAAATACATGCACGCGCATATATCGGGTGAGATGGAGAGATATTGTGTGTATGTGTGCCGATAACGATAACGTCTTCTAATCTCGCGGAGACCTCCTCACTGCGACCGCTCTCTCATCCTTGCATCTGTCTGCCTGCCCCGTCCGTATCTGTCTCTCGGTCTGTCTCGCTCGCCACACGCTTACACACAAATTGTGCGCAACCCACGCCCACCCGTGCAGGGAGAGCGCACACAAGCACAGACGGGGCAGATACAGCGGAGAGAGCCTTTCTAAACGGAAGAAGCGGCAGCACAAGCCGCGCACGCCCATACAGAGCATCCACACATCCCAAACGCCAGGCGAGAAGCGATAGCATGGAAGCAGGGCAAGCGTCCTCGAGCGATGTGGCGTCGTGGTGGTGGTCACACCGCAGCATTGTTGAAGAGGCAGAGCCTCTCGACGCCACGGCCGACGACGCCGCCGCCAGCTGCCTCTGCGTCATCGTCAAGCAGACAGCGAATAATGTTCTCGCCTACAAGAATGATCTCCTGGCCTTGATCGGGGAAGTGCACCCCGCGAGGAAGGGCAGTGCCGACAGCGTGTCCCAGCACAACAGAGACGTTGGAGCCTGCGGCCTCTACCAGCATATGAAGTGGGATTACGTCCTCCTGCCCCTTCTTACGCAGCTCCGGAAGTGCATGGCCCGGGCCTGGGAGGAGCGCGCCGCCGAGCAGGCAGAGCAGGCCGCCGATGACACGACGCCGGCATCGGCGGCGGCGGTGGCAAGAAGCGGTGCCAAGGTCACACCAGCCGCCCACATCGACGCCGTTCAGGCCCGCCGCCTGCGTGCGCTCCAGCAGCAGATCTACCTCGCTTTCTTCAAGGCAGTCCTGCAAGGATTCACAGACGGCGCGCGCGGCGCCGCAGAGACGGGTGCAGACACAAGCAACGCCGTAGCCGGTGAGGAAGGATGCAGTGTGGGCGTGCAAGGCCGGGGAAGCTCCGAGACAGCAAACGTGACCCCGGCGGCCCGCGCACTCTCACTGCTGCTGGACAGTCTTCTCACTCATGTTCTCAGTTTTGCGACCGCTGGCGCGGCGGCGGCATCGTCACACGTGGAGGAAGAAGAGGCGACAAAGTCCCGCCGCGGACAGCATCGCCGCGCCGTAGCTGCTACAGGCACTCACACCGGCGACTGGCTCACTGGTATGCTACCGCTGTACCTGCGCGCTGCGTATCAACAGCAGCAGCGTGCTCATGATGATGTTGCTGAGCAAAGGGGGGTCGCCTTGGCGTCTACATCAGCTTCGCTGATTCCTTCACCTGTTCTCTGCCTTGTGAGCTACATCGGTGCCTTTGTGCAAGGGGCAGGGCTGCAGCTTGTTCCGTCCGAGCAGGAGGAATACTTGCCCTGTTTCACGCGCAAGGTGCACTCAGAGTTCAGTGATCAGCTTCGAAGCTTCGTGCAGGCCGCGGCCGCGCAGTCTGAGTATGCTGCTGCTGGCGTGGCCAGCTCGGATGCAGTGGCGGCGGCGGCGGCGCACATTCGCTACGCCGGTGATGTGTTGAAGGCCATCATCGACAGGCAGCTCTACAGCGACGACAACGCCACGGAGGTAGGAGAGGGCGACTGTACGATGGCCTATGCTGCCGTGCCGCCCCTGCCGGCGCTGCGGGCACAGCCGCAAAAATCAGAAACGCCAATCAAGGTGGACTACAGCGTGGCCCCTCTGCTCGTCCTTTCCTCCTACAAGGTATGCGAGCGGCTTCTTCGGCTGATGAGTCGCTGGTGGGTCGCCTGCCAGCACATGGCACGGCACGCACGCATGTCCGCGGCTGCGGCGGTGCCGCGTATGGAAGAAGAGGGCAATGTCGAGGGAGAAAAGCAGCAGCAGCAGCAGCAGGGAGCCGACGGTCCCAACAGCGGCAACGACACGATCCGCCTCGAAGAGGTTGAGGAGGCTTGGCTGGGGCTGCGCAAGCAGGCCATGGCTTTCACGCTCGTCCTCAGCACCTACGGCGAGACGACGCTCCTGATAGCCCCGTACACGGCCTTCCTCACGACCTTTTTCTTCACGCCCGCGCCGAACGGCACTGCGCCGTCTGCCGAGAAGCAGGCGCCGCTTTCGTTGGAGGCGTGGAAAGGCTGCGTCCGTGAGTTGCACCGCGTCACGCACGCTACTCAGGACGGCGGCTACGCTCTCTTCACGCACACGACCTGTGGGGCACGTCGACAGCTGCGCATGCATCACCGCCACGCGCGGGACTGCACATTTGCCGCGGCGTGTTTCTCTCGCGTGATGGAGTGCCTCAGCTACCCCCCAACGGGTGCGCAGGTGCCTGGGCAAGCCGCAGCAGCTGGAACGGATCGCCAAGCCCACAGCGTGGGGTCCCACAGTCTTCTTCCGCTTGCCTTCGCCGCGCTTCAGCAGCCGCTGTCAACGATGCAGGAGCACGTGTTTCCGTTGCTTCTCAGAGTGGGCAGTGTGGCGCTGGGTGTCCGTGTTGACGCGGTGGTGCGTGAAAAAGGCGGCGCAGGGGATCCTGGCGCCACGCCAGACGCCTCCAACGTCAACCTCTCCACGCATTCGCCCAACAGCGACGCCGCCACCACCAGCGCCACGCGTGCCCAAGCTCTGACGGAAGAGCCGCTGTCTGCGGTGCAGCTCGTCGAGCTGTACTTTCCTCGCTATTATTGCGTATTTTCATGCCTGGATCAGGCCATGCAATACGTGCTGGACCGCTTTCAGGAACTCGCCGGCGACAACGCGGCCGTAGAAGAGACGGCAGACGGTGATGTCGCGCGCATGTGGGCGTCGCCTCGCTCCCTCCCCGCAACGCTCGCGAGCTTCTTCGGCGCAGCGCTGGATGAGGCCTGCGTCACACGCATGCGCAACACCGGTGACGAGGTGGCTACAAGCGAGCTCCTCATGTTCTTTGCAGCCGTCTTCCGCACGCTGCCATCCACGGTTCTACCTCGCCTGCGCGCTGCGCTGGAAGCCTTTCTCGGTGAGGGTGGGTGTACTATAATCGAGTACCTGCGCCATCACATAATCCATCAGCAACGCCACGGCCTCGCCGCCTTCTTTGTGCCACCGCTGCGTGCTATGGCTCTCGACTACGCCACCGCAGAGGACGCGGACGTGAGTCTTGCGCTGACGGCCAAGTATCCCGCTAGCTGTGCAATGGCCTATGCGTGGGAGCTGCCGCGGCTGTACTTCTGGCGAGCCGAAGACACCCCAGTGGCGGAGTCGGCATGGTACGCGCACCGGGCTGCGCAGCGTTATCTGTGCGAGCTTGTCACGGCAGCGCCTGCCACCATCTCCACGTCTTCTGTGCCATTTCTGGCCATTCTGCAGGAGGCGGCAGCAGTGGCGAACGGACGGTTTGCGGAGCCTCACGAGAGCGCCAAGATGGCGTCGGGGCTGTTCTGGACGCGCAGCCTGGCGATTGATGTGATGACGTCTGTGTTCTTCGGTATGTGTCGCTGGTGTGCGCTGCAGATGAGCGTGTCGTCATCGTCGCTGTCTGCGGAGGCGGCGGCGACAGTGATTCAGCATCTGTGCTGTCCACGCCCGACGTCGGTGACTTTATTGTCGCCCCACGTTGTAGCGCATCCTTTGCTTCTCTCTCTACGAGATCGTGTCAAGGTGCAGCTGGGCAGCAATGTAATGGACGCTGCTGAATCAGAAGGCGCCGTCGCCGGCACAGAGAATGCCGAAGCTGTGAACTCGCCCGGTGTCGCGTATCCGCCACCCGCGCAGCAGCAGCTGCGCAGCAGCCACCGCTGGCTCTCCTGGTTCTGGGTCTGCACGTACGAGGAGGTGGACTCCGCTGCACGTATGCAGACGGCCGCGAAACGACTCCTGCGGGAGTTTTCCGTTCAGTGTGGGTCGCACGCGCCAACGAAGACGCTCCTCGGAATCCGCGCGATGGTGGAGCAGCTGAAAACGGAGGGTGTGCCAGACATGGCCGTGGCTGTGCACGAATTACGAGAGGCCGTCCGCGGTGACCTACGCGCGTTGCTGCTGCAGCAACAGCAGCGCGAAGCGTCAGAAAACGAGAACGCCACGGCTGTCGCATCCACCGAGGGCACGAAGGAGGCGACGATTACGGCGACCACAGCCACCAGCTCCGCCGACGCTGCAGGAGCCGTCCTTAAGCCAGCCACACTGCGTGACTACCTCGATCAGATACACGAGGCCCTCGTTCAGCGTGCGCGCATCTCGCCGGTGGACGGCGCTGTCAGCGCCGCGACGCTCGGTCATCTTCTGCACGTGCTGAGCGACGCGCATCTGCCCATCACGATGAGTGTGCAAGAGCGCCAGCGCATGTGTCAGCGCTTCTTCTTCACGCTCGCGAACTCTCTAGCCGAGTGCACACGCACCGAAGCGCTGTCCTCCGTGTGTTGTCTACGGTGTGTCCTGCAAGATATTGTGCTGCCGTACAAGAAGAGTTTCTTGATTGAATCCAGTGCAGCGCGCGTATATCATCGCTGCTTCTCCGACACGGAGACAGACGCGTTCCGCATGGTGCAGCACATGTGCGGCGACGTCATCATGGCTGTGCAGAAGATTGTGCTACGGAACGGTATTCTTGACGAGTGGAAGATGGTGCTGGTGTTGCAGCACCTCGGTGATCCGCTGTCGCTCGTGCGCAGCACGGTGGAGAAGCTGCGCAGCACCGTAGAGAGGCTTAAGGCCCGGCGCAGGGGTGTCGTCATGGACGTTATCGCGCGGCAGCTGGCGGTCGTGGAGAAAAGTGCGGCGCGCACCGACCGCGGCGTCGCCGATGATGTTCACGGTCTCTTTACCCTTCACCCACGGCCATCGTCCTCCTCTTCGCCCGCGGCGAGAGCGGCAGAAGGCCTCCTGACCGCCTCGTCCGCCGCCGCCGCGCCAGTGGAGCGTAGCAGCAGCGGCCGGAGAACGCGTGGAGACCGTCGAGAGAGAGAGCGGCGCAACGAGAAGGACCGCAAGAGGAGCCGCGACGACTGTGTTGGTGGCGATGGTGACGAGAAACCGTGGCAAAAGCCTCGAACGAAGGACAGCAAGCGGTATCGTGCCGACTTCAAGCGTCCACGTCGGTGAGCAGCAGTACAGGGCGCCGCCCTGTACACGGGGAGGACGTAAGTGGTGCTGTGGAAGGCGGCTCTCGTGTGTAATCTGTGGGTGAGTGTATGTCTGCCGGGAGGCGTCTCTTGAGCGGCTTTGGAACGCCGCGTAAACGGTGAGCGGTGCTCGGGTGGTTGGGTAGGTGTTTGGCTCTTCCTCTTGAGTGAACGGATGAACACGAAGCAACCTGATGGGCGGTTCGTGAGGGAGAGAGAGGCGCTGAAGACAAAAGCCAAGGCAGGCGATTCTGCAGCACGGCGGACAGCTTCCCTCCCTCCAACCCTGCTGTAGTGTGCGGCAAGCGCCTCGCCTCTATCTCCCCCACTCCCTCTCGGTCTGTCGTGGCTTGAATGTGCCCCCTCCCCTACCAAAGGAAACACAGGAGAAGGCGTGGGGGGAGGGGGATGGGGGGGGGGGGGCTGCACACGCGCGCACACCCACGCGCAAGCGCTGCTGGTGCTTAAGCGGCATAGGGCGATGCAAACGACGACGGGAGGACACGGCCGCGGGAGGGCTAACGAAGCTGATGGAAGAGGTTAGGGGATGGGGGATAAAACAGAGGGAGAGAGAGAGAGAGAGGAGAGCTTGAGCGTACAGAAGGAGCGACGGCAACCAGCAGCGGCGGAATGGTGATGAGAGATGTATCGGCTTTCTGCGCCCCTCTCTCACTTCGCGCTCTTCCTTTCCCCCCCCCCCTCCCCTTGCCCAGCTTGCCGCAGGCGCGTCCTCAAGTGCGCACAAGCAACCTTTCCCTCATGCTCGGCGATTCCAGGCGCATGCTCATCAGTGATCGCCATCCTGACGCCGTGCCCTGCTCACTCGAATCTTCTCGCGCACGCGCACACTCTCTCACTCCCCATCGATTTCGCATGTGCAAGCACATACACGCACAGTCTACACAAGCGCATACAAGAACGCACATACTCCTCCTCCTTTGCCCTGCCCTCATCCATCTCCTTCAACACACTAACCGATAATAATCATCATCGCCAAATCACCGACAGAAGCCGCCCTCAGCCCCTCCCTCCTCTCCCCAAACCACGCACACACAGAACGCCATGCGCCGCTTCGCCTCCCGAGCTCTCTTCTCCGCGTCCGCCGCCATGGCGGCGCGCTGCGCCACGACCAACATGACGGTGCGCGATGCGATCCACTCGGCCCTCGACGAGGAGCTCGCCCGCGAAGAGAAGGTCTTTGTGATTGGTGAGGAGGTCGCCCAATACCAGGGAGCCTACAAGGTGACCAAGGGTCTTATGGACAAGTATGGCAAGGACCGCATCATCGACATGCCCATCACAGAGCACGGCTTCGCCGGCATGGCCGTTGGTGCCGCTCTCAGTGGCCTGCGCCCCGTGTGCGAGTTCATGACCTTCAACTTCGCCATGCAAGCTATCGATCAGCTTGTCAACTCAGCCGGCAAGAGCCTGTATATGTCTGGTGGCCAGATGAAGTGCCCCATAGTCTTTCGTGGTCCCAACGGTGCGTCGGCTGGTGTAGGTGCCCAGCATAGTCAGTGCTTCGGTCCGTGGTACGCGTCCGTGCCCGGCCTGAAGGTAATTGCGCCGTACAACTGCGAGGATGCCCGCGGCATGATCAAGGCGGCCATCCGCGACGACAACGCCGTGGTGGTGCTCGAGCACGAGTTGCTGTACAGCGAGTCCTTCCCCGTCACAGACGAAGCAGCGGACAAGAACTTTGTGATCCCGTTCGGCAAGGCGAAGATTGAGCGCGAGGGCAAGGACATCACCCTCATCGGCTTCTCTCGTGGTGTGGATCTGTGCTTGAAGGCGGCTGAGAAGCTCGCCGCAGAGGGCGTGCAGGCGGAGGTGATTAACCTTCGCTCCCTGCGCCCGCTCGACCGCCACACCATCCTCAGCTCCATCAAGAAGACGCACCGTGCGGTCACAGTCGATGAGTCCTTCCCTGTGTGCAACATTGGTGCTGAGATCTGCGCCTGTGTCATGGAGAGCGACACGTTCGACTACCTCGATGCCCCGATCGAGCGCGTGTCGTGCGCCGACTGCCCGACACCGTACAGCAAGGATATCGAGATGGCTTCGCAGCCGCAGGTGGCCGACGTCATGGCCGCTGCCAAGCGCGTACTCAGCTAAAGCTTATGCGTGCGTGTGCGTGTGTGTGTGTGTGTGTGTGTGTGTGTGTGTGTGCTTCCTCTAGTCGGCTACAAGTCTTCTAGGGGGTCTACAGGATGCCAAGCAGCGATGAAATAGCCACCTGCATAGAGCACGGGGGGACAGCAGAAGATAGAGAGAGGTAAGGCGCTGTGGGCGCACTGGCGTGTGCTCCCCATACGTTGCCTCACACCCGCCCACACCCGCACGTGGGTGGTTAATCACACCTCCTCGTGTGTGTGTGTGTGTGTGCGCGGTTGATTGTATTTGTCTGCGCTGAGAGGGGCCTCTCCGCACACCGTTGTATCCTGTTGTTGCCGCTTCCGTCTGCCTGTACGCGTCCCCCTTCCCGTCAGTGTGCTAATGCATGTATATATATATATATATACATAGTTGTGTGCATGTTTTTTTGTATGCGTAGGTTTACGTATGCGTGTGTGTGTGTGTGCGTGCGTGTGTGTGTGTGTGTTTGTGTGTGTGTGTGTGTGTGTGTGTGTGTGTTTGTGTGTGTGTGTGTGTGTTTGTGTGTGTGTGTATCCTTCCGTCTCTCTTCCCCTCCCCCTCCCCCGTCTGTTCGTCTGCGTCTTTACCGGCTCTTCACGTTTGTCTCAGTGCGACTGCTCTAGCTCTCCTTCTTATATGTTCGCTTGCCTGGCTTTGGGATGTCTTTGCACATGGTACGCGTGCAAAATAGAGAAGGAGAGAACGGGGCGGGTGTGGCGCGTTGGAAGTACGGAGAAGGCGTAGTAGATGTGCCGCACTGTGGTGCTGTACATCGTCCTCTTGCCCTTCCGCACACACCACACGCCCTGCCCCGCCGCTCTCTCCTCTACCCTTCGTTGAAGAGTGACACGCGTAAACCGCACATGCGCACACATCCCACATACCCAAACAAAAAACTCAAGCCCTTGCCTTCCGTCGCTCCCCATTCGCCCCTCTCTCTCCTGTGCTCGGCGCCCCCCCCCCCCGTCAAGCGTGCGTGCGTGCTTGCGTGTCGCTGACGAGTGAAGCAGAGCGCCGTAGCGAGAGAGGGAGAGAATGACGAAAGGTTAACAACATCCCCAGGGCGAAAGTTGTGCAATATATATATATATAACATCGGGCAAATATCGGGCTTATCTTCGCCTTGCCCCCCCCCTCCTCCCCCTTCTCTCTCCCCGTGCCCCTCTTGCTCTCCCTCCGACTTCAATGTGGGAGTGGGATGGGGATGCGCCACCGATGATGACGGCGATGTGTTGTGTGCGCGTTGCGCCTGTATGTTTTCCGTTGTTTGTAGCCGGCAATATCGACCTGAAAGAACGCCAGAAAACGGAGAAGTGCCAACGCCCAGCAGAAGCACAAACGAAACGACGAAAAATACGAAAACTTTTTGTTTTTTTTTTCGTTTTTGTTTTTTGTCACCGTGAGGGGCATCGCCTTTCCAAGACACCAGAACGCAGCGCTGGAGAGAGCGAGTACTGTCCTCTGTCCCCGCAACCCCCACGTCACCCCCTCCCCTCCCCCCCCCCACACACACACGCACACACACACACACCTCTACCTCGCACCCTTAGCGTAGGCGATAAGAGCGACGCAGTCGCTCGTCAGACGCTGCTGGCGTGGCTTCCTTTGTTTGGTTTTGACCTAAGAAGAAAAAGGGGGTCTCTTTCTCCCTCCCCATGTGCGCGTGCGTGTGGTGCTTGTGGTGTGTATGTATGTCGGTACTTGAGCTCTATGCGCACACATGCAATGCATGCAGCTGCTCCGCACGAACGCGCGCACCCACGTGTACCTTCCAAGACAAGAAAGGCGAAGAATCCAACGGTATACTTAACGATCAAACACACCAGAACTCATGAAGCGATGCGACACACATGCACACCCGGTAGATGGTGAACACAGTTGCGACTTGTGCGATACACCCGCTGTCACCGCGTTCCTTCTGATTTCTTTTCTTCCTCATCTGCGTTTACACACAGCCACGGAGAGAGCGAGAGAGAGACAGGTACACAGAGTGCACACGCTTGTGCCGTCACCACAAATCTGTGCTCTCCTTCAAGACGAGTGCGGCTGCTCGGAAATCCGGGTGGTACAGTGAAGGGCAAGGGGTGGTGCCGAGAGAGACGTGAAGGGAGATGCAGCGAGGCAGATTGCGACGACAGAGAACGACATGTTTGAGTGTGCGTGCGGCTGTATGTTTGGCGTCGAGGAGACCTGGAAGCGAATGGAGGTGGAGAGTGAGAGGCGGCAGCGGTGCGGCAGCCGAGGAGGACCACTCGCGCACATATATACACACACACGCATGTTTGCCTTCCCTCTTCCTTCCCCGCATTCGTCGCGCTGATGTCGTCCGAGTGGTCGCCGACGCATCACCGTGTGGCCCAAGGTAGTCTAGTTTGTGTTGGGGTGTTACGGACACGCTTCACGCATACGCACCAGCACCACCTCTCATGACTCTCCCCCCCCCCTCCTCTACCTTCACGCCTCCCTCCCTCTTGCACACGTCGTACGCGACTTGATATTTTTTGGTTTGGGGGTACTCGTGAAGGCAGAGAACGCACATGCCCCCGCGTCTACGCCCGTTCTTTGGCCCGACAGCATGCAGCGAGGCTGTATGTATGTGAGTGGTGCGCGCATGTCTCTCTCCACTGCGTTTCTCCCCTCCCCCTCTCTCCCTCTGTCTCTCTCTCTCTCATGTGATCATCCCAACGGAGTGAGTGTGCACTGTGTTGCCGCTGTTGTGATTTGGACTTGGGCTCACCCCGGGGGGGGTTGGCCGACACACACACACGCGAACGCCATCGAGTGTTATCATATCGAAAAAAGAACGGCCCCAGCCAGGAACTCCCCATTCTGTGTGTGCGTGCGTCTGTAGTTTGCTGAAGGTTCACCCGCGTATCCGAAGTTACGCACGGCACATGCTCTCCCAGTACCTGCGCAAGCGCGTCTCCGTGGTGACGGTAGATGGTCGTAATCTCGTCGGCGTACTCCATGCAGCCGATCAGCTGCTGAACATCGTACTCACGTCCTGCGTCGAGCGCACTGGCGCGCCGTACGACTTCGACGATGGCGCGGCCGAAGAGGACAACGGTAGCGTTGTCGATGAAGGTGTCTCCACGGCTTTCAGCGGCGGTGACACTGCAAGTGGTGCACTGCCGCCCCTAGAAGAGGTACACCTGGGCGTGATGATGCTGCGCGGTGCCGACGTCGTCTCCATCGCTGCCATCGACGTGTACGAAGAGGCCGGCACAAACGTGAAGGATTGGCGCGGACGGGATATGCCGCCTGCCACTGCTGTAGCGAGGTCGTGGTGACGGTCGACTTAATCGACAGCACTGGCACTCTTTCTCGTGTGTGTGTGTGTGTGTGTGTGTGTGTGTGTGTGTGTGGACGTGGCTGCGAGCAAAGGCTTTTGAGTGTATTTGTATGCGTGGTTGTGTTCACGCGCGAGTCACCGCATAGTATCCCGATGAGCGCCATCTCATCGGCGCGCAGGGAGAACGCGTGAGGGAAGGCCTCCGGCCTGCAGCCTCTCCGCCCTCGCCCTCCCTTTTCCTTTCGCATGTGTGGCGGGAGAAGGAAAGGAGCTGGTGATGTACGCTGCCGTGAGACGCTCCCGCTGATTTGAAGAGTGGGGTGGCGCACATCGCCGAAACTCTCCCAGAATGCCACAACGGTATACGTGTTTACCACTGTGAAAAGTGCGCTCTGCAAGGTCGACAGGTGGTGAGGGCAAGGGAGGGCGGATGAAAGGCAAGAGTGGTTCGGCCTCAGCGACTCTGCCGCGCCCAGCCCCATCTCTCCTCTCGCCCTCCCGCTTCTCTCGTGCACGTTCTCTCTCAAGCACGCACATCAACCGCTCTCTGTGCACGCCGCCGCTCCATCTCCGCCTCGATCCTTCATCCCTCTTCCTTCATCGGCGCAAGGAGGCCAACATTCACACACACACACACACATACACACATACACAAACACTCACACACACGCAGTAGTGGCAAAGAAGGTGGAGTATGCGGGCGGGAGATCAGCGGCGCTACCACGACATTTTACGTCGTGAGGCCAGGCCGCAGACGAGCAAACTCTGCCGCGGGTCGGCGCCCGTTGCCGCGCAGCTGAGCGGCGCCTCTCTTGTGTGCGACCCGCTGGCCGAGCTGAACATTCCCTCGACAGCGGTGCCGGAAGTGGTCGAGTACGTCTGCGACCGCCGCGGCTTCACCTCACTGCACCCCAACTTTCTTCGCTTCGAGCACCTGCGCTGCATCGTCTTGGAGCACAACGCACTCGAAACCCTCCATAATCTGCTCTTGCCACCATCCACGCTCGGTGCATCCTCGCCCGCCTCGACCGTAACCGCCGCTGATGGACTCCCCCCTCTCCCTCCACCGCCTCCCCTTTACCGCGGATGTCGGCAGCTGACTCACCTCCACGCCGCGTACAACCGCATCAGCGACATTGCGGGCGACACTGACATCCCGCGCCTCTTCCTCCTGGAGCACCTGTCGCTGGCGCACAATCAGCTGACAGGCCTCAGCAAGGTGCTGGATGCGCTTAAGCGGCTGCGAAACCTTCGCTTTCTGGACCTGCGCGGGAACCCGGTCACGGGAGAGCCGCGATACCGCGAGCGATGTATAGCGGCGCTCCCCCAGGTGGAGGTGCTTGATCGCCAGTCCGTCACACCAAAGGAGCGCAAGGAGGCAGCGGCACCGGTGCGGTGGAACGGGCGCACACACGAGAGCCGTTTGTGCAGCACCGCCACTTCCACTGCCACTGCAGTGAGCGGTTCTCGGCCACGAAGCTCGCCGAGTTGCACGAGAGGGCTGCGAGCGGCGGGCGACCCCTTTTCCAAGTCTCTCACGGCGAAGGACTTGGAGCGCGCCTACGCGGCGTACCTTCGCCAACAGCAGCAAGCACAGGAAGCGGCAGCGCAGAGCACCGTTGCTGCCTGGCGACAGCAAGCGGAAATATGGGAGTCTTTTCACGCTGTCTGGACACTCTCGCAGCCGGGCATGCCGCTCTCCGCTGATGGCTGGCAACGGACACAGATGGCAGCGGCGGCGGCGGCGTCGGAAAGTGCCGAGGGAACCGGGGAAAGGCCAGAGACGCAGAGCACCTTCCTTGTCTCTGCCCCTGGCTTTCGAGTGCCGGTATTCGGCTCCGCCGGTCCCTCACCCCCGTCATCGCCGCTGCACGCGGGCCGCAAGCAGATCAAGACACCGTCCGTCTCGCCTGCAGCGACGACTATCACGGCAGCGCCGGCACCGACACACGTGAGTGTCGGCAACGGCACAGCGGCGCTGAACGTGACGATCGACGTCCTGCTTGATCGCCCTCTCTTTCCCTCGTGTGCCGAGACGGCCGGCACGCCCGAGTCAGCCACCTTGCAGCCCGCAGCAGCGTCCACCAGATCAGGCCCCCTCCCCTCAGCCGCAACCGCTACCCCACTGCTGCCCTCGGTACACAATAGTTTGTATTTTCGTGCCGTCCGAGGCGCCTCGGCGACATCGTGCAAGGGCACGCCGCCACTCCTGCCTACCGAGACCTCTCCACCTGCAGTAAGCCAGCTGCTTCCTGTGGAGGGGCTGGCGCCTGATCGACTCACCACGCTGCAGCGTACCCTGGAGGCCTCCGCTCAGGTTGTCCGCGTCGCAACCGCACGGCAGGGCTCGCTGGGGGCACTGAAGAAGCTGTCCGTTGTGCAGGAGCGTGTAGGGTCAGGGCGGCGTAATGTCGCGCCATCGCCGCCGCCGCCCACTGTCGCTGCCGCCACCAGCATTCCCGTTGAGTTCAGCACTTTGCGTACCATTCAAGAAACCAAGTATGCCGTCATTCCGCCGCCGTGGGAAGACGCGAAGGCGCGCGCTGCGGTTAGTGGTGCCAAGGAAGCCGTCGCCAGGTCGCCGCGAGCCGTTGTGGCTTCACTGGGCGCCACCGGAGCCTCAGAAACGACCCCCTTCCGCATCGGTGTGGTCTCGCCCGCCACAACTCAGCAGGAGGCGCTCACGGAGATTCTGGTGCTGCTGCACGACGTCTACTCCTTGAAGGAACTCCAGGCGCTGGAGGGCGAGTACGGTGGCGCTGAGCTACTACGCCTGCTGCCGCTGCGCGAGTGGTCCGCCCTCGGGAGCGAAAGCGGAGCCGGCGAGGTCGTGAGCACCGCCGTGGCGGCGAGGCAGGCCATGACAGTCTTGTCGCATCCCGACAGCGTCGGAAACGCCGCAGGCGGCGGTGGCGGTAACGTTCGCGGCCCTGCCTCCCAGCACGACCGAAAATGCTTTGCCGCGTCCAAGGGAACTGCACACAGAGGCAATACTAGGGCCGGCTCGGCGGGCTCGGCGGCCGCGCGTGGTGGCGGCGCCGACGCCGTCGGAGGAGTGCCAACCGTGGCCGCTGCCCTGGACGCTGCGCGAGCGGCGCTGCATAGGGAGCCACAGCTGGTGTGGCAGCTTCTCACGGGCCCCTACATGGTGGCAGGAGCGACGGCTGGAGGAAACTCCGGCGTCGTAGTGGCCCTTGGCAAGAGCAGCGAGGACGCCGGCGGGTCGGTCAGCCTCATCCGCAAGAACAGTAGCAGCAGCGCCGCCAGCACGGCACCCCCTACGGAGGCCGTAATCAGCAGCAGTGCGGGAGCCAGAGCCAACGCTGCAGCCGCCTCCGCCCCTCCAGTTTCCCTGCAGGACCCCGAGGCAGTGCAGCACCTTGTGCGGCCGATCGGCCCGTACGCATCGCACGTGCTGGGCCCGTTGCTGACGCTGCTGCGGGCGCCTGTGGCCGAGGAGGGCGTGGAGTCGATGTGCGACGCTCTCGCGGCGCACCACGCCGTGCACGAGAGAACCATTGCAGCGGCGTCGATGTTGAAGGCCACCGCCGCAGAGCTTCAGCCTCGCTCCTCTAGCGTCGGGCCCAGGAGCAAGAAGGAGTCGCTACTGGTGACGGAGGAGAACGGCAGCGCCGAGGCGAAGAGCAGGAAGTCTTCCAGGGGTGCAGCACCGGCCTTCCTCCCCGACGGCGGGGCTTCCACGTCACTTTTGCCTGTGTCCTCTGCAGCGGGCCCCCAAACACGCTCCTCAGCGAAAGCCGCGCAGCTGCTCGTGCAGCAGCATTCACGGCAGTGGGTCGCTACACAGCTCACCCTCACCGCGGTGCTGACCGCACTTCTCTTCTCGCCGGCTTTTGTGCGCTCGCGCGTCGCCTACCTGGAGGAAAAGCTGGCGCGTGCGACGTCGGCGACGGCGGCCGCCAGCGTCATAACCACTGCCGATCATGCAGGTCAGAAGGGCGGCGGTGCTGCGGCAACACTGCCCCTCCTCTTTCACCGCGTGCAGGCAGTGAAAATGCACGCTGCGCGTGTCGAGGCCGCGCTGACGGCGGCCGGCCCGTCTGCGACAACGAGCGAAGCGTTGCGTCTCCTTGACCCTGCGCAGGTGCTGGTCGCCTACACTGGCCGCCGTTAGCACGCTGCGGGAGCGGCGTGTAGCGGCAGCTGACGCTCGGGAGGGGAAGGCAAGGATGCGGATGTCGCAAGTGGTGTAATGCTCCCGACCTCATCGGTCTCCGCTCTGCCTCCTCCCTGCCAGCGTGTGTGAAGGGTGAGGTTTGACACCAAGACGGTAGCGACTGCGACTGCTGCGATCCTCCTTGTTTCGGTGTGGCCTGGTGTATCTGCCTTTCATGGAAAGACACATCAGCGTTGGTGATGATGCGAGGTTTTGATCTCCGTGTGAAATATGCCTCTGCTCTCCCCTTGTGCAGACTACCCACCCCTTGCCCTTCTCTTACTTCACTGCCTTCTAGCCTTCTCTCTCTTCTCTCGCCTTCTCTGTTTCGTCTCCTCGTCATGGCGTTAAGAGTCTAGGTCGAAGATGTATCCCACACACACACACACACACCGTCCCCCCCCCCACCACCACCACCACCATCCCTTCCCGTCGAAGCAGCTGAGAAAGGAGAAGCGCGTTGTGGTGTGCATGTCTGTGCGCCTGCGTGTATGCACAGATACAGCTCTTTCGGCACTTTAGGGCTGTATGTACATATATATATATATGTGTGTGTGTGTGTACGCGCACGTGTCGCATGATTGACTGATATGAAAAAATAAAACGGAAACGACAAGCAAAAAAAAAAATTATTCATCACTTATTGCTTCCCTTCCTCGCGCCCCCACCTCCACTACCACCGTCGTCGTGCTCTCCCACACAGACAGGTACCATGTCACCTCCTGTTCACGTACGGGACTGCACTGCTTGGCTCTGCGTTTGCCTCTCTCGCCTTCTCTCGCGTGCGTGCGTGTGTGCCCCCTTTCTTTATCGCTTCTCTATATCTTCTGTATAATGGAAGGCTTTCTTGTGTGCGTGTTTTTGTGAAGACGTCGTCTCTGCACGCTCCGTCCTTCTCGATTGTCCCTCTTTTGCTTCCTTGTCCTCCACGTTTTTGAGCAGATCCCTCTATCCTGCTCGTCGTGTCGCATGTTCTATACGCTACCATCACCCCCGCTGTCATCGCTGTTCCCCCTCCCCCTTCCCTTCCGCTACCCTGCAAACACTTCGACGTTGTTAGCTGCTTCGTCTTTCCATTGCCTACTGTACAACTCACAGCCGCTAACAACAGTTGCCGTTGTCCTGTGGTCGTGGATGTGCCCGTGTGCGCGGTGGCTTCTCACGAAGACCTCGCCGCAGCCGCTCCCGCCTCTCTCCCCTGCACGCTTCCCAGGTTCTCCAATTCGAATCGCCGGCTCCGTTCTCTAGACCCGCCACGGGAGGGCACCCCGTCCGCGATGCGCACGCATGTGGATGTATCCATCCTGCGCACCTGGTATAGCGGCCGCTGAACGCCGCCTCTGCTCCTCCCTGCTGCTGCCGGGACAACGAAGTGGTACGATGACATCCCTCTTTAATGCACCGCCACTGTCCATCCACCTCTTAACCGGTCCTCCGCTGCCCCGGCACACACACACAGACGCACACACGCACACTTCTCTCTCTCTCTCTCTGTTACTGGATCGCGTGCGGCTCCCAGACTGAGTCCTCCTCTTCTTCCCTCCCCTCTCCAAGCTGACACGACGACCATCTCTGTTGCAAGATTCACCGAGATGCTCGCCCAGTGTTCTCTCTTCGTGCAACCGCGGGTGTTCAAGGGTCTCGTGATGCGGTCCCACGCTCCTGTCGCATGCTGGGCTGCCTCCCTGCCCTGGATGACGCAGCAGCAGCGCCGACGCTCCTCCTTCGCCTCCGCCACGCCGGCCGCGCCCAGCACTGATGCAGGAAAAGGTAACTACTTTCATTTCTTCCGGATTGCCAAGCACCCCGACCTCGATGTGGCGGCGCTGCAGAAGAAGTACCACAACCTCCAACGCCTCGTGCACCCCGACCAACAGCAGGTGCAGGCGCAGCAGCAGCAAGCAGAGGCGGCCGATGTTGCCCCCGCGACCTCGTCATCGCCGCTGCCGTTTGCGTGCACCTCCAACGAAGCGAAGAGCAGCACCGATGTCTCCACGTACGCCAACGCCGCGTACGAGACTCTGCGGGCACCTTATTCGCGCTGCCGCTACCTCTCTCGCCTCGTGAAGGCTGAAGAAGTCAAGGGTAACCCGCTCAGTGCAGCAGAGGAGGAGGAGCTGCTGGTTGAGGACGATCAGCGCACCATGAAGGCGCGTGAGGTGCGACCCGATGCCCCGATGAGCGACGACTTCCTCATGGAGATGCTGGCCATGAACGAGTTGATCTTCGCTGGTGACTCGTCAGACGAGGGCGTGCGTCAGCAGTGGTCTGTGCTCCGCTTCGACCTCGAGGACCGCGCCGTTGGCTACTTCAAGGACGCCATCAAGAGCTGGAATGACGGCGATATGGGCGCCTTTCATCACATCGTCCACGAGTGGACGTACGTGGCCACAGCACTGAACAATCTGAAGGAGCGCATGCTCGAGTAGGCAAAGGGCAACGCCTTCTTGGCTGTTTTGGTGGAGTGTTCGTGGTGGTGCCACGGCAGATGCAGCGCATAGGCGTTTTCTCGCTTGCTCGCCACCTCCGCCACCCCCCCCCCCTCGACCCTCACCTCTTGCCCTGTCCCCACTCCTCCTCTCTTCGGTCTGATTGATGGCCTTGCCGTAACTTATACACACACCGTCGACCTCATCCTTTACCTTTACGCCTACCCCGTCCTCCCCGGATGACAAAGGCGTGGTGGGCACACACACACACCTCTCAGTGCGCCGTATCTCAGGGCCCCGGGCGCCCCCACCTCCATCTCTCTATCTGTGGGGAGGCCAAGCAGCCCCTCCTCTCCTCCTCCTGTTTCTGCTGAATGCCGAGCTGCTGTTAGTGGTGACAGAGTCCAGCGCCTACGACGTGGGGAGGTCAGGGCGGTTTGCTGCTAAGAGGTGTCAGCGGTCATGGCCCGGATGGCGTTGCGTCGGATCGACCCGCTGCTGCGAACACGTCTGTACCAAGCACCTGATGGGCGAAGCGCCGGCGCGTATCTAGCGCTGCTTCGCACCACGCGATGTGGGACCTGTGACACACGCGGATAAGAAACACAAAAAGTGCTACCGGTAAAGTTAGGGGGTCAGTGCGCACCAAGTCTCTCCTTGTCGTGCACACACTCACGCACACCTCCCTAACGCACACTCTCACACGCCCCACATCACGTGTGTGTGCGTGCGCCCTCCGGTTTGGCCTCTTCATGGCTGCTACACCCTTCTCTCTTGATTTGTGCAGCGTGGCTCTCGTTAACACCTTTTTTCCGCATCATTGCCCCCGCCCTGCTCTTCTCTCACCCTCTTCCCCCTTGATCTTGTGTTCAGTGGACTGGCGCCAACACCACCTCAATCCCTCCACCCACGCACAAACACACGTACGCCGCGTTGCACAGGGCACCGCGGCACCACCCACAGTCCAGCGCCGCAGTGCCTCTCCCGGCTCGCGGCCGCAGAACGCTTTCGCTCTCTGCCCCTCCCCCCCCCGTTTGCTCGAATATGCCAAAAGGCGACTCGGCGGTGCGCGGGCCAACGATGACGTCACCGTCAAAGCTGGCGTCGCGCGCACCTCCGGCTCGATCGGCCAGCAGGTACCGGCGTCCGAACGCGCGGCCGCGCAAGCAGCAGCAAGCAACCTTCCCGGCCGTTCCTAGCCTTGGGCACATGGCACCGCACAGCCCTGCCGTATCGCGCCCCGCCGCAGCGGCGCCGCCATGGCTTTCTTCTGCCTCCATGCGGGGCACACCAGCAGCCCAGCGGATGCCGTCCACCCACTACGCCGCACGTAATTTCTCCGATGCGGCGCGGGTCCCACGCCCACCCAAAGCAGAAACGTGGATGACTCGTCAGACGCACGTGAGAGCGCTTCAGAGCTCTCCAGCGGCGCTGGCGGCAGCACCCACGGCGACGGAGGCCCCGGCCTACTACGTTGTCGGCGGCGCCGTCGTGAACCCGCAGCTGATGGTGTCGCCGGCTGTCCAAGAGGAAATACGGGAAGTGCGGTCGCTAAGCGTAGTTCCTGACGCGCTTCTCCGCCCAGGCATTGGGCCGCAGCTCAACGATACCCACGGCGCGGCGGCAGCGGCTGCCTCGGCCGGCGGCGAAACGCAGCGCAAAAGCGGGTCTCCGGACAGAACCCGCGCATATGGAGGAGGGACGTGGGGGGCGGCCAGTGGCGGCACCTCGCGCCGGCTACGCGGACGTGCAGCACCGCCGACCTGCGCCGCCTCGTCCTCCGTCGAGAGAGACACAGGTGACGTCGTAGTCACGGTGGAGGCGATCCGCACCGGCCGCCCTCGCGCCGAGAACGTACCGCTACTGCAGCAGACCCTCGAAAACACCGCCACGGCGAGCTCGCTAGGCCTTTTGCGTCGCCTCTACGGCACCACAGGCGAGGATGTGATCGAGGTTGCCCGCACAAACCCGCGCAGCGGTGCGTTGGAGCCGCCACGGCTGCAGTATCACCTCGCCCAAGAGCTGCTTCCCGAGCTTACGGGGGCCGAAGCACAGCTCAAGACCCTCGCAAGTGCTCGACGGCGCATTGACTGGGATGTGAGCATCCCAACTGCCGACACGCTTCCGCCTCCCGCGATCGCCTTCACGACGGCGAGCAACGGTGCGCCGGTGGCGACGCTAAACTCGGTTCGCTTTAGAGTGGACACAAGCACGCTCGTGATGCAGCGCGACTA